>NC_137608.1:33150768-33252957 GCF_963280865.1 Gymnoscopelus braueri
CATGTCTCTCAGACACGTTCATACCAAAGGAATTCCCCCTGGACCGCACTATGCCTGTAATATACAGCCTGTCTCTGGCGTGGGCGTCCACAGACATATAAGGCTATTGGCTTCCTAAACCTATTATTGTATCAGTGCTGCGCTGACCATTTATCTCAGTGAAATCAAATAAACTGCCGGACTAACACCTCTGCGTCTCGTAGACCTACGGTCGCGCGTGCGCGTGTGTGTCTGGGTGCGTGCATGCGTGTGTGAATATGTGTGTGTGTGATAAAAGGATAACGGACAAAAAGACACCCCCCCTCCCCCTTTTTAGATTTTAGCATATCAGTAATAAAATACTTGAATTTGGTCCATATAATCAATCCTCTTGCAAGTGGTTAATGAATAACCATATGCGTCCATATTTTGGGTGGGCTGTATGGTGATGTGCGGGGAAGGTTGAGGGTGATGGAGAGCCTCTGTATGTATGTATATTTATGTGTTTCTTTCTTTTTTTCCCCCCTTTTAGTGTTTTTCAGTGTTTTGCGCCTTAAGAAACCCTTTGAAAATGAGATGGTTCATCTCAAGAAGTTTATGTCTTTCAATAAATCAATCTCTAGTAGGCTATGTTTCCTGATGCACGTTTCTGCTTGGCCTCCCATTAAGTCCTTGTTTTATGATTAGTAATGTATATCCGTCATAAATAAAATTATTTTTATGGGTCCATTTCAGTCGGGAGATGAGATAAACATGAATCTACAGCAATGCTTTCTTTAGATTTTCACCATTTTGGAAACAATGAAAATCAGTAGCCACATGAACCCAGGCATCCCTATTCTGGGCACGTAATAATAGGCCAACATTCGGCAATTAAACATAGACATTCAATGAAAATAGCAGATCTATGCTCACAACACGTCATGCTGTGAGCTTGTAGATCGGCTATTTCTGCTATTTGACCAACAATATCCACACCTGACTTGACTACTACACAACTGCACAACCTTTGTATCCTTTTGATGAATGATCTGCTTTGTCCCATCCCAGACAGACAGACAGACAGACAGACAGACAGACAGACAGACAGACAGACAGATCTTCTGTAATGCCCGTAATCCTCAGTGTTCCTCGTGGAAGATGATACGACAGCATTATGCTCCTAAATTACCAACACAACTGTAACTGTCTTTGAAATGGATACTTGCAACACCCAGGGGAGACCTTATGCACCTGAAAGTCACCAGGGCCTTCAGCTCCTCTAGGGCAAATCTTTAACCCTTTGTCATCCCTATTCTGGGGGGAACATTTGCTGAAAACAGACGATCTACAAGCTCACAACACGTCACGTTGCGACGCCTTGTGAGCATGTAAGATCAGCTATTTTCGGTGAAGATATTTAGTGTAGCCCATGGGAATATGGTCAAGTATTGGGTTTAAGTGGTTAAATGGGACACTTGCTGCCAATTCCCTCTTCAATCACACAATAAGTGTTTGGAACTTCTTTAGAAAAACCCTCCCATGGTCACATGTGCAGTCAATTACTATCCCTTATATAGCACCTTTACCAGTCTTCAGACCTATCATTCACCCATTAACACACACCGCAATGGCGCAACACTGTTACACAATACGTGTAAGAGAACACCTACGCCAGGCTCCTCAGTTTGCTGACCCACGACTGCACTGCCAAATGTGGCAGTAATCAAAACCTCAAGTTTGCAGATGACACAACCGTGGTGGGACTCATTAGTAAGAACGATGAGTCTGCCTACAGGAAGGAGGTGGAACTATTAACATCATGGTATTCTGATTCATGTATCTTATGTTGCTGTATGTGAATGTCTATTCCTGTTGATTACTGTGTTCTGTATCCCAGCTGTACTCCGAGCTGAATAAAGGTTATGATGATGATGGTGCAGTTCACACAATCTCTCCCTGAATGTGGACAAAACAAAAGAGATGGTGGTCGATTTCAGGAGAGCCAGAATCTGCCATCACACACCGCTGACCATCGGTGGCGTCCCTGTGGAAAGGGTTAATAACATCAAGTTCCTGGGGGTTCATCTGGCAGACGACCTGACCTCCTCCGCTAACACCACGGCCATCATGAAGAAGGCCAAGCAGAGGCTACATCCCCTCAGGAGGCTCAAAAAGGCACGTCTTCCTACTCCTCTCCTCACCACCTTAGGGGCACCATTGAGTCCCTCCTAACCTATAGCTTCACTTCCTGGTTCGGCAGCTGCAAGGCACAAGAGAAACATCAGCTGAACCGGGCGGTGAAGACAGCTAGGGGGATCATTGGAGCCTCTGTTCACTCCTTGTTGGAGCTCTATACAGAACGCTGTGCCCGAAGAGCCACCAGCATCACAAGGGACCTCCATCACCCTTCCCATGGCCTGTTTGCCCTCCTACCCTTGGGGAAGAGGAACAGTAGCATTAAGGCCAGAATGAGCAGGATGCGAAACAGCTTCTTCCCGAGTGCAGTGAGGACTGTACTCGGGAAGTACAGTACAGGCCAACTGACCTAAACGAATTGGACTGTACTTGACTGGACTTAATGTAATTGCACTTTTCAAATGCACAACAGCACTTAACTGTGCTGGTAACTTTTTTTTAAAGGATTGCACCTTGGCACTTTATATATGTGCTGTTATGGTAACTTTTTAGATGAATTGCACGTTATACATATATATATATTTTTTTTTTCATGTTTGTTTTTAGCTTTGGTCTTTTTATGTTTCTTAGATAGGCTTGATGTTTTATGTTGCACTGCAAGTGACTGAGGCGGAATGGTATTTCATTTTCTGTATGTATGTAAGTACATGGGGAAAGTGACAAGTGATTCCGATTCTGTTCTAAAGGGTACAAATTCACACACTGACAGGAGCAGTTAGGGGTTCAGTGTCTTGCTCAAGGACACTTTGGACACATGCAGTCAAGGTGGAGCCATGGATTGAACCGTGAACTTTCTGACTCCCAGATGGCAGCTTTATTCTCCTGAGCCACTGCTAAAGTTGATAACGCAGGTTCAGGAGTTAAGAACAACCTTCATGTATCCCTGACATACTGTAGATCCCGCATTGTTCACAATCACCACCACATAAGAAAGAATGAAGCCATATGACGGCTGACCACTCCAGAACAGAGCCACGACGGCTGCCGCAGCTACTAAGACACCTCAAACCTGAGTCTCATCTATCTGCACCTGCACAGTATGTGTTAACCCATTCAATCCGGGAAAGCCTCTGTGTCATTTTAAGATTTCTTTGGCTATTCAAAAATAGCAGATATACAAGCTCATTGCGCTATGGGCTTGTAGATCTGCTATTTTTGAAAAATCGTGAAAATGTGTGCAATTCTTTGAATATACATATTTTTTAAGCAAACATTTGTAAAATATTTTGTTCCAGGGACCTCCAGAAGCAAAGATTTGAGTTAAAAATGTTGCATAAAAAAATTAATGTATTCAAAGATTTGCACAAATGCACAAATGCTCATAGTGCGGCACTCGGTGCCGCACTATGTTATATATAACATTTTTGAATAGCCAAAGTATAAAATAATGGCTATAGCTCAAATGTAAAATTACACAGATGCGTTCCCGCATCGGCTTGAATGAGTTAATAAATCATTTAATCTTCAGTTGAGGAACTCTAGGTAGAGGATCCATTCAAAGTCCAGTGGGATGTAAACTTGTGGCCCCTCATACTTCTTTGTGTTATAAAATTGTCTCAATAGCTTGAGAGTATATCTTCATGCAGGTTGCAGTGCTTAAACGATCCAGATCAAGGCAACCAGATATTGTGCCTGACAACATGTCCAGTTTGGAGAAGTGCTTTTGTGGACTCTAGATCATTCACTGATTGTGGACATGAGAGATGAGGTAGTAAAACCCCAATTGTAACCACTCTACACTCTTAAAGTCAATTTTGAGTGTATAGACCAAAACACCTGGCCTGTGGAAAGGAACAGGGCAAAATGTGGAATTCCTTACCACTAGCCATTAAAAAGTGTGACCCTACCCTGCTTCGAAACAGCCATAAAAGAGCACCTGTCTGCAATTTACAACTAGAAAAGTCTTCTGGCTTGCCAAAAGAAATTACCCCCCATAGTTTTTTCTGTAAATATACTTTTATTGCTCCTAGTATTGATGATTTCTTGTATAGTATAGTAAGTCTTGATGAATTGAATACAGGACCACAATGGAAACAAGCCTTCAGGGCGTTTTGTGTTATCCCTTATCATTATTGTAAAACTGTACATCTGTCATCCTGGTGGAATCTACCTATAGACCAGATCAGAATGTTTATAAACAAATGTTCCGTGTAGAATGTCTATGGATAGCTACACTATACAAAATGAAGTGTCCAGAACATTAGCTATGTCTAATTTGTCAACCTGTGGATATTAAGAACAAAATATATTTATAATAGTCAATTCTTGTTGTTAGTCCCGAGTTGGTGTTAGGTAGACCAAACACTCGATCTCCACTCCACACATTGATTCCGTAGAGATCAAAAGATATCACAGTCTAGGGCCCAATTACAGACTGGACAAACGCATCTGGAGATAACACCCCCACTAGGCTAAAGGCTGACATTGGAGGAAATAGGAATTGCATGGATCAATCTCAACCTTCGTCCTGCAGTGTCGCCGACTAGCTCCGTTCGTATGGCTCAACGGCGGCATTACCGCTATGACCCATGACCTGTAACCGACAAAAACCCTTTGCACTGTCATTAGCAGTAATTTGATTCCACAGTGGGTGTTTATGACACAAGCATGGCCACTGATATCATAGACCACCATCTGACCTTTAGCAACATCATTACTTGACCATTAACCAGGGAGGAGAGGAGAGGAGCAAATTCTCCTTTCTGAGGCATGTCCTCCCAGTATCATACTTTTTCTACAGTGTTGATTCAGGAGCATTGAAAAAGATATGATCTGAAAATAATTCTTTGATAGTTAAATTAATACTCTGGATTTGTATTTATACTAGAGGTTCGGGTAGTAGCCTGGCCCGCACATCGGAGACAGAGACAGCAGTCGACGTTCATTGCAACACGGGTGTTTGTGTCGACACGCAAATCGAAAGCGAAACCTAACTGCAACATGCAAACCGAAAGCGAAGCGAGACCTTACTTGTTGGAGACCCAGACAGACAAACAGCTTGGAGACGCAAACAGCCACGCATGCGCGCGACTCTCTATTGTATATTAGGATAATGAATAATGAATGTTGTACTGCTTAACTCCCAAATGGTGTGCACTGCAGACTTGCAAAGAAAATAATTCCAAGGCACTCCGTCTTTGATGAAAAATTTAATTAAGGATTTATTTTGAACAAGGCAACAATATGACCAACGCGTATCGACCTAAAAGGTCTTCATCAGGGTCTCCTTAGCCTCGGTCCCAGCCTCACTCATCTGCGAAGAGAAGAGCCTGGTCACGACCTAAAGCAGCGAGTGTCTAGGAAGTCCTGAGTGGACAGGATTTCCGTTTCCCCCGGAAACGATATTTTTTGACCAATCACAACACTCGTTTCATTCACGGAGAATGTTAACAGATTTGTAAAGCATCGACGTCATTTCCTTGGGCGGTACTTCCGCCAAATTCAACCATTTCCGGTTGTCAACATCCTAGACAACCAACATCCCAGGTCTTGCCCAGGGTGGGGTCTCCTGCATGTGTTGTGTGGTGTTTTCATAGTGTTTTCATTTCATTATTTGTTTTAGAATCTGCCACAGTGAAGCCAAATACTTTTTTTATTATTTTATTATTTTTATATTAATATTATTATTTTCTGTTCTATTCTGGTTCTACTCTATTCCATGGATCTATATTACGATCCATGTCATGGAATGAGTTCAGCAGTGCAGAAGCACTGCAATGAAATATAATCCAGCAGCACTAACAGTAAATATAGCAGTCAGAAAGCGTGTTACGGTGAAACCCTGTGGTCTGGCAGAGTGATGACTGTTCTGCAACTGAATAATGCAGGCGTTTGTTCTGTGTGAATGAAACTGAGCTGGAACCAAGGGCAGCTCCACTGGCAGTTGATCCAGTGGCAGAGTGCCGCTTTCTCTGTAGGAGGAGAGGAGAGGAGAGGAGAGGAGAGGAGAGGAGAGGAGAGGAGAGGAGAGGAGAGGAGAGGAGAGGAGGTTTCTAACGGGCACAGACTGAAGAAGAAAAAATGCATCAGGTCATAAAGTTAGCAGTTGATTTAAAAAAAACCACAAAGGTGTCATTTAGAACCACGGGTATCATAACATTCCGTACCTGTTCCACTCTTTACACATAGCACCTACTACCCCAAATAACTCCAACTCCTCACAACACATGCGCGCGTACACACACACACACACACACACACACACACACACACACACACACACACACACACACACACACACACACACACACACACACACACACACACACACACACACACACACACACACACACACACACACACACACACACACATCTGTGACACAAGCCCAACCCCCCTCCCAAAGAGCTTATCGTGCCCATGGAAACGGGAGGCTGAGAAAAGCGCTGTACTAGGTGCCCCCCACCAACCGCTTCCCTTCCCTCACTGCTCTCATTAATTGGTTGCCAACAGCACTTGACTGTAGCGAGTTGAAGTCCCCCCCACCCCCCCCTCCTCTGACACACTACCCCCCCCCCCCCCCCCCATCACCATTCCACCCCAACCTCCCAGCCCTTCAGTGTGGCTCTTTCAGTGGTGGAAAAAGTACTCACATTTTCTTAAGTAGAAGTAGTAATACCACAATATGAAATTACTCTGTTACAAGTAATAATATTTTTTTCTAAATTTGTCAAACTTTTTCCAAAATAACCGGAAAAAGGGCTAAATGCTTGTTTCGGATTAATAATCAACATTTCCACAGTGACTATAGTAACTAAAGCTGTAACATAGCCTAATTGTAGTGGAATAAAATGTACAATATTATTATAATTGCCTCTGAGATTTAGTGGAGTATAAGTATCAAAATTGGAAAGTAAAGTAAAAAAAATAATAAATCAAAATCAAAATTGTACTTAAGTACCGTACTTCAGTAGTAGTACTTAGTTTCTTTCCACCACTGGGGTCTTTAGCTTGGGTTCCAGAGAAAGCAGAGGGCCAGATGAGCGAGGGCGCCAATGCCAGCTCTCAGCGCCAAGCCAAACGGTCCCAGCATGCCTCAGGGGGGTCGTTTCTATTTGCCGTGATTAGATAGCCGTTATATGTCAGACAAGAAATGTATTCACTCTGTCTCTCTCACGACTTCTTTCAATATATCTTTCCCCCTGTGCCATCTTTTTACTTTTCTATTTCTCTCACTTTCACTTGCTCCTTTTCTTTGCTATTTGTCTGTTCTTTCTCTTTCTCTCTGTTTCTCTCTTCTTCTCTTTCTCTCATCCTCAGCCTTCTCTATCTCATCAGCAATGTGTCTCTTAAAATTGGCACAAAAAATGGGAAATTATTTTATTCATTAGTCCCGGTCCATCGACGAGAAGGTGTGTGTGTGTGTGTGTGTGTGTGTGTGTGTGTGTGTGTGTGTGTGTGTGTGTGTGTGTGTGTGTGTGTGTGTGTGTGTGTGTGTGTGTGTGTGTGTGTGTGTGTGTGTGTGTGTGTGTGGGTGTGTGTGTGTGTGTGTGTGTGTTCTCATCCGTTTCTTCCTCCTAAGTAGGTCACTATGTTATTCAAGTCCAGCAGGGGACTGGAGGCTGCACAAGGCTGTCAGCCGCATGTCTCAACTCACACCACCACCACCATCAGTCCTCCACACTCTTCAACCACTGCTGGAGATATCGTTCAAAGACACCGTGGAAGATTAGAACATTATGGTGGAAGGAAAAACAGAACTAATTGAATTCCACGAACCAGCAAATGTAACATAATAAACAAAGTTAACTTGATGGTGGTATTTCACTAATATTGTCCACAGTAGGACCACTGATACCCGATATCTTCATCCACGCTGGCTGTATCTGCTGGTGTTTGCATATTAGTTCAAGTAATGGGTTCACTTTAGAGCCTGACCGATGCCAGATTTTTGGGTCTGATGCCGATCCCGATCTTGGAAAGTAGCTACTACAGTAGACCACCAATTACCAATGTTTTTACAGATATTTTGTAAACCAAAATGTTTTATAAAAAGCAAAATCTTGCATCTTGCAATCTTCACCTACGTTTGCTTACACGCCAAAAAGTAGGGATTCCAGGTTGAAAGTTGTTAAAAATCGGGACAAATCGGCTGCATAATATGTCACTTTCACCTGACACTTGGCAGGAACTACATCTTCTGCCCTTGTCAAGGTGAACGCTCTCTTGACCCTTTCTGGTCAAATCCCTCTCTGTCAGGATCAATTTACAGACAAATACCAGCTGGGGGTCTAGGGGGTAACTTTGGGGAATGGGAGCCATGTTCATTGATGAAGCCAAAACATGTCACTCAAAGCAGCCCCCAATATGCTATTGAAATATACACAGTAGTTTCATCTGCCACTGATGCAGATTGACAGAGTCAAAGTAGAAGTCCCTTTTTTTTTACGCATGCATGCAGGGATGTTAGTTGTTTGTTTTACAAAAGGGTGTAATCATTTGGTCTTACGAAAAACCAAATAAGTAAACCGCAAACAGAATAAACAACTAAGATTCCTCAGTTGACTTTCAAGAAATGCAGTAAAAGAAACGGGACTTCTACAGTACATTTGCTGTCTGCACAGTGTTAATCGATATGCTGGAAGAATCCACGAAAGCTACCGCTATAAATGAAACTGCTGATGCCGCCGTAAGAACCGCCAAGGTACCTGTTATACTGTAAACTGCTAATGACTTCTGAGGCGCTCATCTTACACCACGCTGCCTTTAAGTTAAAAATAGAGACAAAGGGTGAAAAAGTAATCCGTTTCTGTGCAGCCATTAAACTATCATGTGATGCTGGTAAAGAAGTAGGAGAGACATCCTGCACATTAAGCCCTGTGGCTAATGGATGTTCGTGAATGTGCTGTATGCTGTAGATTAGATTTAAGTTGTCAATCTACTCCCCTACTCAGCCAGGAGCTGCAAATATTATGTGTACGCTATCACTATTTCTACAATACATCTGACCCACCACACTGACGCAGCACGGATACAGTTTCAATCTCTGGGAAGGAATTAATATGTTTCCCTACTTGATGCAACATTTCAGTTGTCAATATGAGATATTTACACATACAGTACCTGCAGTGGTGTAAAGAAGCTAAGTACATTTACTCAAGTACTGTACTTAAGTACAATTTTGAGGTATTTTTCACTTCACTGGAGTATTTCCAACTTTCAGTACTTTTACTTCTACTCCCACTACATCTCAGAGGCAAATATTGTACTTTTACTCCACTACAATTATTTGAAAACTTTAGTTACTAGTTACTTTGCAGATATAAATTATTACATTATAAAACATACATTAACCACTTAAGCCATATTTTATACCTAGGCTATATGAAAATAGCCGATCTAAAAGCTCACAACGCGTCGCATCGCGACGCGTTGTGAGCTTGTAGATCTGCTATTTTCAAACATTTTAGTACTTTTATTTTTGGTACTTTAAGGACATTTTTATACCAATACTTCTGTACTTTTACTCAAGTAATTTTTTTATTCCAGGCTTTTACTTGTAACAGAGTACTTCTACATTGCAGTATCGATGCTTTTACTAAACTCTTTATTAAACAGAAAATGCATTTTCAGTGCTCTCTCCTGATTGGCTTAAATGTTGTCACCGACCTGAAAATGTACATAATTCTGTTTACTAAAGAGCTGGAGAGACCCCTGTGACCGAACAAACACTCTGTAGCAATGATTAGTATCAGAATAGAGTACTTTAACCTTTTAACAAACAAAAAAAATATTACCAAAAAATATCACTTACCCTACCTTTAAGTAAAACAGTTGAGTACGTTTTCCACCACTGAGTACCTGTACAAGAAAAGCTGGTTTGGCATTACGGAATGTATCCATGCCTGAAACCATCCCATCTACTGCTCACATAATATTTCCCATTCCTTTTACTGTGCCTACAGTAATGGATTAAGCTGGCCTAGATATTATAACACAACACCCTGTGGTTATGAATCTCTCTATCCTTTTATAACCATAACTGATACTATTTATGTACGTTCACATCACCTTTGTACGATGCTCACATTCTTTCATCTCGAGGTAGAAAAAGTATTCCAATTTCCATGATATGTCCCTGGACAAATGTCACAAATTCCTGTGTATTCACATATTTTTTTATTTTTTTATTTGATATGAAAAGAACGGCAGCTGTCTTTACTGCCCCTGTCATTTTTGCTTTACTTAGAAGGGAGGAAATAGCATTTGGACCAGATGGGAGGGTTTTGCTTAATCAGCAAGCCATTCAGATGGCAAAAGCTGAATGCCAGACACATAATAATGTATAATATTAGCTTTGAAATACTGGTCCAATTAATATAAGGGCAGGAGAATAATTCACCCTGTAATGGGAGTGCGACTGGGACACCAGGTTTACTCTACATGTTCACTTAAACATTCAAGGAACTTGGCTTCTGATTGCTTAAAAGTACTGTAGGCACTAGGCACAAACAAAGGCAGACATCAAAATAACAAAGCTGGATTACGGAAATAATATAACTGATACCGATAAAATAGTACAAAAAGCCTCTCAACCATATCAACTACATTAAATACAGTGACAAAATCTAATTGACCATCAATCAACCCATAATCATGTCAATATACATGATTCAACATGTTGGACACATCAGATCAGGACACATTACACACAGTAAATACCATGGGATGTAACACAGATACAGTACATTAGGGTTGCACGATATTAGGAAAACATGTGATAACATTGCTGATTATTGCAATGACTATATGACTCACGATAAGTAAACAAATATTGAAGTATACAATCTTAATGTCTTTCTGCTTTAGGTTTCCTGCTAACATAGAACCCAGACAATGAATAGCCTACTGCTACTATGCTACTTATTTTTTTGTTGAAAGAAATTGATTATAATTTCCTTTCCAACAACATGTTTTTTTCTGAAATACCACCAGCAATACAGTTTCTCACTGCTCCTCTTAAAATGTATATTCTAAACAAAAGCATCCTCTATTAAATGGAAAACAAGTGAAATAATTAGTAGGGCTCCGAGTGATGTAAGTAGTAATACAGTATGCCATTTATTGCAGTTCAAGTAGTCTTTTGTGATATGTATATTGCGTATGTTAATATTGCGACGCAGGTAAACTAAGGTTCTATATATCGTGCAGCCCTATAATGGCTGCCAAATGACCTACTTGGTTACATGACCAGATAAACTCACAGCTCCCCAAACGCATGCCAGTCATCAAATCAGACATGAAAGTCAAGAGGAACCTAAGAGAGAGCCTAAAGGTTATAATAACCTGTGGACACCTCAGGCAATGGACTCCACATTGGTAGAGGATGGCCTACAGGTATGCCAAGGTAGAGCGGGGGCTAATTCACCATCACAGTGTGTGTGTGTGTGTGTGTGTGTGTGTGTGTGTGTGTGTGTGTGTGTGTGTGTGTGTGTGTGTGTGTGTGTGTGTGTGTGTGTGTGTGTGTGTGTGTGTGTGTGTGTGTGTGTGTGTGTGTGTGTGTGTGTGTGTGTGTGTGTGTGTGTGTGTGTGTGTGTGTGTGCGCGCGCGCGCGCGCGTGCGTGTGTGAAGGGGGATGGTGGGGTTCCTCTGCCCACGGGCTTCACCCAGGCTTTGTTTGCTCTGTTATCTTTGGCAGCACAAAAGCCTGAGTGAGCCACATGGATCATAGTTCCTTTGCTAGGGTTCTACCAAGCAGCTCATCATGCATGTAAACCTCATTACATATTCAAACGGGAGCTAAATCTCATATCTGGAGGGGTGTGAGAGTGTGTGTGTGTGTGTGTGTGTGTGTGTGTGTGTGTGTGTGTGTGTGTGTGTGTGTGTGTGTGTGTGTGTGTGTGTGTGTGTGTGCGTGACAACAGACATGTTTGTTTCACCCCCATTTCCCTAACAGCTCTGCTCATCCCCCATTTAACTTCCTTTCATCTTCGTCATGGATATCAGTTTCTCTTCAAACTACAGTACTCTTTCACTGTTAACTAATACAGCCAAGGTTATTGAAACACACATAAAACAGGAGGACATCACAGAGTCAAGGTCCTCAAGAGGAACATGTGTTCCCAGAGGAAATGAGGGTGTTTACTTTGACTATGAACAGACCCGAGGAGAGCGGTACTAATCCTACTGGAGTGAAAGGTCAAATTCTGGAGTTACACTTCCGAGGAACAACTTTTGATGTTCACCCTCGCTCAGTTTGTGGAAGAAGCTTATGCAACAGCTTCCGAGACAGTGACTTTCTGTCATCCCTGAAACGGGGGAAGTGGGGTGGACTACGCAAAAGAAAAGAAAATACATACAGTAGCAGTCTTCTTCAGGGTATGAAGACTGCTATGTCAAAACGTTGCAAATGTTCTGTAATGAAACTCACTGGCTATGAGTTTGTGACTGCAAATCGTTCACATTTGATTCTTCGCCGTGTTCAGCACCTCCTCAATACTACGGTACTGTGCATTCCTTTAACATGTGGCACCTTAACTCAATTATGTACTCCATATTGGCAATAAAGTGATTCTGAGCTGGAGTTTTGAGCTTTAAAAATACACAAAGAATTATGGCCTACCATCTGCATGTTGTACATCAACATACCCATCATGTACTGGAATTTCACATTTCGCAGTTCAGTGCTTCAGTCATAAGAACTTGGTGCCAAATATAAACTGTGCTGCTGTTCAAAAAGCTTACTGAAGCTTACTTATGAAAAGTGACCCTACACAGTGACCCTGTTGGAAAATTTGACTAAACCACTTCTACAGTATGTCACACTTTTTTTCCCTTACATTTTTACTTGGTGTGCCTTGGGCACAAAAAGTTTGAACAACACTGCGTTACCATACAATTTTTTTTACCAATAAACTGCTCCGATCATATGCTTTCTGTAATCACAAAACATTCTAGCCTGTACTGAGCCGATTAAGGGACAGATCAAACCCTGCTGGACATGTGTTAGGTGACGCTTAGGTAAATTAGTTGTGTTGATAATGCGCTTGTTTGCATGTGTGGTGGTCCAGGCGGTGGCTGTGGGTCTATCTGTATCTAACCCTCACCTCAACACTCATCCTCCTAATCCTGTCCCCAGACAGGCTGATGGCAGATCAGTAATGGCTGCAGTCTGCAGAGACCCCCCTCTCCACAAACAAGCCTCCTGCCAGGGACCCTCTCCTCCCCCAGTCTTCTTTTAAACATCTATTTGATCCAGGGAAGATTTGCTGACCATGCAGTCTTTTTCTTTTCTTAATGGAGTGGGCAGTCATTGTTTATTGTCTTTATAAATACAGACAGGAGGAGATGTGAAAAGAAGAGCATATAGACATGGCACTGGGAGCATGTCTGGGGATAGGTCCATATAGGCACACGCTGCCCTGTTTTCTTTTATTTTTCCAGTAACTCCCTCCTAGGCTCCTACATAGTCATACAGAGGCACATCTTCACACATGGGTGCTGCACAGTACAGTACATCACAATCTTCTGTTGGTCACCGTAGGTGTAAGCTCCACTGGAGGAATCCGAGCAAACGTATTCAATTGATTGCACAGGCATATACAAAAGGAACAAAGAGAATAGTATCAAAACTATATCAAAGTATTTCAGATTGCAGAAAACATATAACAGATTACATCAGGGAAAAATGAACGTTCAAATCACAGCTAAACAATGGTTAAATATTTGCAAAACACAATACAAAACAACAAGTTCCAACACCTGGCGGGAATTCTGTTGGAAAATCGTTTTTTCATCACTCCAAAACTAAAATCAAGACAGATGGGAATACCCCAGGTATGTTGGAGGAACTGTGATGAGAAGGAAGCAAATCATTATCATGTTTCTTGGGGTTGTTCAGGAATTCACACCTTCTGGAATGAAGTCTTGGAGAAAATACAGGGGATTCTAGGTATACAAATATTAATGTCCTGTTTATTGCTGTATCAGGGAGATTTACCAGATGAAATTACAGGAAGTGACTGATATCTTATGAAAATATTCATGGCTGCTGGGAAAAAAGCCATTACTCGTAAATGGCTACAGACGGAATCTCCATCTGTAGACGATTGGCTTCAAATAGTCTCTGAGATTTTTGACGTGGAGAGGATGACTGCTAACTTGAGGATGAAGAGAGAACAAATGGGGAAAATGGATTGACTGCACTTGTATGAGCGACAAGAGGTCTAGGGAATAGGATATTCTTTCAAATAAATAATAATGTTTGGTCTTGACACGAAGCTTAACCCATGGCATACATACTCATGTACACGTACTGTACACACGCGATGCATAGACACTTAGAATACATTTTTAAGGAGAAGGTTTTATAAGTGTGATAATATTTTAAAAAATAGAAAAATATATATGAAACTGGTTGTTTGAAAGAATGAAACAAGCTAAAATCTCCCTTTTTGTTTTTATACTTTATTGTTCAACTTTTTTACTTGTGACCAAAAATGTACTGTTTTTGAGTGCAATCTCCAATTAACATAGAACAGCATTTGTACTTTTAATTTTGATATAAGATGATGTCTGGCAACATATGTGATGTCTACTTGTTTGTCTTTTGTCTTGTTGATTTGTTCATGAAAAATTAATAAAATGTAAGTGAAAAAAAAGCTCCACTGGAGGAGGTTTGAAGTTTAACCACTTAAACCCATACAGTATAATACTTAATCTTACAACAAATAGCAGAAAAAAGATGATCTACGAGCTCAGGACACGTCACATTGTGATGAATTGTGAATCTGTGAGATGTTTTGACAGGCACAAAATAGTTACACAAGGTTGAGAGTGGTTAAAACCTAGCGTATGAGCACATGAATGGCAGCTGAGCGGAGGAGGCAGGCAGCATTCCTCACAAACACTTTCCAGGCACACATTTTCCAGCCGATTAGGGGATTTGAACCAGTGACCTTTCAATAACAAGCCCGCTTCTCTAACCTTCAGGCTCTCCAGGTTAGCTCAGGGGACCCCATACTGCTCTCCCCAGACATCCATATAACTCCAGAACCTGACAGACACCTAAATCAGCCAGAACACACAAAGCGCTCCGTACCCTTGGATCAATTTCACCTCCTGACATTTGGCTCTAAGAGACGTTGATTGGCTGCTGGCAAATAAGAAATGACACTTCAAGTCAGCTGGAAAGATTGAAATTGAGAGTGGAATATCATCACACTCTGAGACTTGAACGCAAGAAAGAGCAAGCCCTGCGTGAGAGAGAGCACAGATCAGACTGGCTATAAGTCATTAATATGGCTGCAGTGCAGTGTGTGCACTGTGCTCATTAAAAGTTCCAGGTACTAAAAGTACATCTGGAAGGACTGGGGGCTATAAGTGACCTTTGGGAGAAGCTGTTCTTTAACAAAATAAAATAGGAACCAAATGGCAGACTTTTTCGCTCACAGAATTGACATTATATATTAAAGTCACTGACAGCTTCTGTTCTCTCTCTGTCTTCCTCCATTTCTCACTCACTCTCTCTCTCTCACTCAGCGCATACACGCACGCACGCACGCACGCACGCACGCACGCACGCACACGCACACGCACACGCACACACACACACACACACACACACACACCACTTCAGTTCAGTTCAAATAAAGAAGCTTCAATGGCATGATAAAATCATATCTACCTTTGTATTTCTCTATTGCCATCTCTGACAAACACTTCAATTCTTTATTGACAGGGATAAAAATCTTCCTCGACTTGCCAAAGCATGAGTACTATAAAGATGCTGCTGTACCACATCTCAACTAAACACATAAATGACAAGGAGACTGTAAATGGCCGTAACGGCGCACCGGTCGCTTTTGTTTCTCAAGGTTTTATTCACAGCACACGCATCGGCTGGGGATTCAATATCATTCCAGAGGCATGCTTGGAATTTCTATGAGGGGCTTCGGTGAAGCCCCTCCCCACCTCGCGCACACCATCCGTCACCTCAATTCGACACAAATCTCACTCAGCGCCTCATGGTCGTCATCCCCGCCACATGCCACCATATCACCATCCTGTTATTATAATCCATTGTTTGATAAGCACACGGCAAACCCTCTCAGATCAATGTCTGATCACACTGAACACACAGAATGACATATTGCACTGAAAAACCTCTGCGTTGAATGTAAAACTACAGCTAAGAGCCTAGTTTTAATCTGCTAATCCCAGTCAATGAAAATAAAGGGGTAAAACACAGCACACACGCAAACCCTTTTTAGGAATGCACCTCCATCAGTAGAAAGTTTGATTGAATGTTGCCAATGTGCTAAGTGTGCGGGTGCGTGTGTGTGCTCACACACACACACGAACGCACACACACACACACTTAAACTACGCATAATTTGACAATGCCTACAATCTTCATAAAACAACATGGGTCAGTACGACACAAGCAGATCAATAGATCTTGCATCGTGGAATGGTGGTTTTGTCAGCTTGATTAGAGTCCTAGGGAAAGTGGCTTGATGGGTAAGCATGACAGCATCAATATTGCATAAGATCAGACATCCAACAGAACCGTACCTTCTTTTATGTTTGTAAAAGATCTGGGTCATGTTCTCTTAATACTTTCAAATGAAACAGCGGGCACTTTTGTCAGAGACAGTTTGATGCAGAGCAATAATTCCACACAACTACCCAAGACAACTCTAAAAAGTGCATGCTTTGCAAGTAAAATCACTAAACAAACAAAACAAAAAAACAAACGACCATGACACAAAGAAAATAAGCAACAACTGAAAATGAAACAGCTTGTGTATGCCCCATAACTTCGGTCCTACTAATGCATAAAAAAGGAGAAAAAAAAGTCTACCTTGTTTAGAAGAAGCCAGGGCACTTCAATGGCATTGTCAGTGCTGAAGGGTGCTTGTGATTCCCTAGTGAACTGAAGCAGATGTCACCACAGACACCTGCTCCTGCCTCCAGTCTCCTCCTCTCTACTGCCTGCCTCCCGGCCTGCTTCGCCCTGCCCTGCCCTCAGCTCTCGGGGGTCGACGTCCTGCCCCAAAATAGACCCCATCACTCATCCCACTGGCGTGCTATTGTCTTAATCACAAGTCCCGGATTAATATGAGCGGAAAAAAAGTCATTAAGCCATTTTCACACATTTTTACCATCGGCTGGTGAATATAATTAAATGCTGATAAACTATGAGGGATCTCTTTTGATGTTCCAGCAAAAGATGATCTGTATCGCTGTGAAAAATAGGAATGTAGCTTTGATTGCTTTGATGAACGTACTGAAATTAGTAATAGGAAGGGGGGGAAAAAACTAAGGAGATTACAGTCTCTTTACCAAGGGACTGGCAGTGGGGGCTATAACTGTGTGTGTGTGTGTGTGTGTGTGGGGGGGGGGGCACGCTCATGGCATTGGCCAGCCATCTGTTTGGTATGTTTTATGTTGGGCTTTGCCATCAACACCCACATGATTGACTGGCAGTTGGGTAATCCAATCTCTGCTGCCGCAGGCATTGGGGGGTGGAGGGAGCAGGCCTAAGCTTCTGGGTGGTAAATGATATCGAATCACATGGCTCATCGACTACAGAGCAGGCCCCAGCATTTGACCATGCAAAGGGTTGAGGGCAAGGTTGTTTGAGAGTCTCCACAATCTCTAACAGTTTAGGGCCCGGATGACCTGACCAGGGGGTGCCGCTTGGAATTCCGGACCCTGCAACGCCTTATCACACTATTATTCAATCAAATCTATGAATCATGCCATGTTTCGAGGGCCCTGAGATTCCAAGGGCTGAATCTTTCGAAATTGTCATCCCTATTCAGTGCCAGTGGGCCTATACTCCTTTTTCTGTATAGGCATCACAAGGTGATAGATTGCGGTCTTTAATCACGGCATGCTCAGCAAAGCCAGGAGGAATAGTGACCTACATTCCCTCATCAGCTGAATGACAGATGTCCCTTGTGTTCTTTACTACAAAGTAGTAGTACTGTACTGTATGTGCTCATTCTGTGGTGATTAGAGCTGCACGCCACGCAATTCAGAGATTCACTCACTTCCGCTGCGGCTGCAGGATGGAATTGAAGTATTAGTAAACGTGCATAGCTGCATCTAGAGTGAATGCACTGCATATTAACTGTATAGCTGTGCACCAATCTCTCTAGGTCGTCCTCGGATGATCCCTCCAGCACCGTCTCCTGTCATCTCGATCCATACATCTGGCTAGCTCGGCAGTATACTTTCTGCCCCTGTGTCTTTCTTTAGTATGTAGGTGTGGGATGCTCCCGATGTCTGTGGGACTGACCGGCCAGATGCTTGTTGGTTATGTGCTCGTTTTGGTTGATGTTTTAGTACTGTGCACAACATTCTTGTGTATAGCACCTATCCACGGGTTTCTGTAGGGCAGGCTTCAGAGTCCAGCATTCACAGATGTATAGGAGAACAGACTCTACAGTCGCAGGTAGAACAATGCAAAAATGTCAGTCCAAAATGGTGATCCATTTTTAAACGTAATGAATTGGGATATGGCAGGTTGCAGGACCTACAGTAGGAACATTCATATCAGCATTTATCAACTATATGTCCACTAAGTGGGTTGCAAGAGAGTCAAAATGGTTCAGCTTGGTTCATCATTTTGGTGGTTAATTTATCACCACAATAATAATTGTGTTCTGATGGGATTGCAGATCAAGGATCCAATAAAGGGCCGAAGTGGCTAATATGGGATTTAGGACTAGGCAAGGGGCGTTCCCCCGCAAAAGTTGCTATTTCGGGACACCTGCCTTACCCACAAAACACCTGCACTACCCGTTACATTATGCATAGGTGTGGTTGGGGTCATCAACATGTCCGTACACGGACAAACGTGTCCGTGGCAAGAGTTGTCCATGTCCGTGGCACATTTTGAATTTTGGTTATAAGGTGTACATATTCTTTCCTAAAAATTCACAATATTTGTTTTTAATCAGGGATGACTTGCTCATTAATATGTTGCAGGAGATTTGTCGTGTTGGTCCGCACATGATTGCATCAGGTGAGGATGCAAGACAAGCAATGTTTGCTAATAGCTGCCTTAATTATTTCATTGTTCCACTGGCATCCCTTACATCATACCACCTACGCATGGTCTGAGCCTTTCTCATCAACATCAAATACTTCACCTTAACGGAAACCACAACTCTTGAAACTAATAAATGAGTGGGGCAGTGTGAATTAACACAGGATTGACCCTGGCAGCATATCAATGGTACAGGTGTGTTACCTGTTTATTAAGCTACTATTTTTCAACCACATCTAATGAGACAAGACATCAGTTGAATGAGTTTGGGAACAGACCTCATGAGACAAAAGACAGTATACAACAAAATATTTTTGATGTTGCAATAACTATGCAGTAAGTGAAGAAAGGGAACTTGGAAAGACACTTTCTGACAAACCATAAATCATTTGACTAGACCTTTCCAGCAGACATAGAACTGAGAAAAAGGAACTGAAATCGCAGCCGTATACGTATTTGTGTACCATACATGGAACTGGATAGAGCTCTCTCATCATTATTCTACTGTAAGTATTTGTCTCATCAGCAAGAATTGCACAGTGATGGACTGATGGTGAAGAAAGAGAACTTGGAAAGACACTTGCGGACAAACCACATGCCATTTGACTAGACAGAGTCAGCAGACAGAGAACTGAGAAAAATAAATAAACTAAGGAACTGAAATTTCAACCATTGCCATATAAAAATATCAAGTCAAGTGCAATCATCAGCATGTTAATCATAAATAATGTTATTATTATTGTTTGATGTGCATTACACTTTTTTCATAATTATACATATTAAACTATTGACTTATTCTCTTTGCATTATTTGAATTAGGGGTCTATAATAAGATGAAAAGGCAGTGGCTAAGATCTCATGCCCACAATGAAACTGTCGGGGCACAGAGAGGGCCCTTCTGTTCTAACCTTCTTGAATTAGCACTCACGTCACAAATGTGTTTCGTTGTGAGCTTGACCACACACGTTTGGGAAAGTGTATACTATAGCGACATCTAAAACCACCCGCAAAGCCAACTTGGTTTGGTAGAGCACACCTGCAATGGATGTCTGGAGACGGCCAGGACGCACAGCGCGGCGGCACCTCTCTCTACTAGACTAATTGTCAACAAATCTCTGTGATTCTAATTTTGCCTACCAATGACATCACTGATGGGGATTCCAAACAAATAGATACTACAGCCGTTCTTTTTCTGAAAAGTTAGCAGGCTAACATAGAGCCCAAGAGAAATAAAACATGTTTGAAATGACAAAACCTGTCTACTGATGATGTCACTGGTAGCCAGATTTCCACAGGCCTGCTCTGAGACACAGACCGAGTAGACAGAAATGGTTCCATCCTATAATGAGCATTAGTGAGTAGTACCAATTATATGAAGATAGGTTGAAAATAGGTGGCGTGGTCCTTTAAGTCTTTTGGAATAATATTTTATGCAATTGGGTCCTGACAATGCAAATGTAATTTAGCCCATTGTGAAATCACTAAGCAAAACTGCCAGAGACTTCAGAGCAATAACTGAATGATAAAAAAAAAACAATCAAATCACATTGTACAGAAAGTGATTAAGACTCCTATCTCTGCAACCACACAAAATCATGCATGCATGTTCCCCTTTATGGGCTTCCCTTGAGTTGAATCTCATTACTACCTGTGTACACCCTGCATACAAAATTACACAATGGGTTTGCCCAGTATCCATGAAAATGACTGGGATGACTAAGAGGATCTGAAAAGTCACGTTGTTGTAACACCAAGTGACTAATTCTTTGATGTGGCCGTGCTTCTTCTTCACCTTTTTGTGTCATTCTGTGAGTGCCAGTCGAGACGAGACCTCACTGTATATTCACCAGCTGCTGGATGTGACAAATGGCTGAACTCTTTCATCAGTCTCAGGCCATTACAACAGAAATCTGTCTGTGCAGAGCGCTGGCTAATCTTTGTGTGGGTAATGTAAAACGATCACGTCTATCATGTTCCTCATTTTACTTGTCCTGCAGCACACCTGTGGTGCTGTTCCCCGCCATAAATGCAAGGTCAGGTTTCACTGTGCTGAACATACATGGACGGACACACACACACACACATAAGTGAGATACTGTAAGTAACACACATACGATACAGATGCACACACGCCTGAGACACAGACATTTGTACACACACAGAACTAGATACCATTCAGCAGCATTTTATGTTTCTTTCAGCCTGCAGTCTATTGGAGATAAGCAAGAACCACACAAGCTGCAGAAGTCTTGGACGGGGACAACGGAGTCGGAAACGATATAAGTCAGTAACGATGTTGTCGGAAACGCAAGCCCCACCCACTTAATGCATTACAGAGTACTCGCTGTCAGAGTACTCGAAGTGTACCCGTTGTTAAAGTACACGGTGCGTGCGGTAACTGTTATGACAGTACTAATAACGTTAAAATCAATGGGTGATTTACAAATGGGCACCGGGCTACTTGGGAACGATATAAGTCGGGAACAATGCAAGCCCCACAAATGTATGCAAGTCTGCTGTATCCGTTGTACCCAATGTCAGAGAGTACCCAGTGCGGCAGCCACTACCATTATGATCAAGCGACCAAATATGGAGATACAGGGATCCCTGATGTTGTCCGAAACTGCTAACATCGTGCCCACACCCACCCCCCACAGACACAGAGATTCGGTGTGTCCTCCACAGACACAACCCCTGGGTCATCAGCAACACAACAACACAAACCAAGTTTGAATGTCAATCAACAGAGTTTGTGAATTTATAGATTAATTATTATAGATAGATAGACTATCTATCACGGAAGGTTGTGGGTTCGAATCCATCGTGGTGCATCCGGCTTTGTCGAGCGTCTACACGAACACAATTGGCCCGTGTTCGGGGGAGGGAATTCGGGTGGGGAGGGTGATAATGGTCATTGCACGTACTCCTACAGGCTGGGGCGGCACCTGTCAGTGGGGAGTGTTGGGCGGGAGGAGTAGGACGAAGGCTTTACGTCTTCCTGGTGGGGGCTCCTCACTGGCAGGTGAGTCAGTACGATACGACAGCAGTGACAACACAGAAATGTGTGCGGGGAGGAATCAATTGGCATAATGACTAAATTGGGGAGAAAAAGGGGTAAAAAAATTATTGGCTACTCTAAAAAAAAAATTAAATAAAATAAAATAAAAAGATAGACAGACTATAGGCAGATGCCTGTTGGGAACGATGGCCATTGGGAAGGCATGCTCCTCTGGTTATGTAATACCCGTTGTACCGGGTGTCAGAGTACCCGATGTACTCTTCTGTCTGTCTGTGTCCCTTTTATGTCCATGAATGGAGATCCCAATGGCTGATCCGACTATATTTGCAGATTTATCTATATCTTTTGGAGAACCACCGATCCGACAGATTTCACACAAGGTACTTGGTTAGTTTGGGTCAAATCTGGACGATTTACAACTTTCCTGAATCATAAATATTGTGTTTTTCTTCTGATTGTCTACAATATTCTGTTTTCCTCCATACTTATACGAATACAATTGCTGATTACCATTTTCAAAGGATTATGAGTGGTTTATTCAACCTATATGGATGTTTTACCTTCCTCTCCTTTATTCAACCTATAGCCTTAGCCTATACCTTTGATGCTCCTGGTCAAAGATTATCGCCATAGGAAATGGATGGGTAAGACAGAAGAATCAGAATCAGCTTTATTGTCACATCACAGGTTTACAGAAGTAAAATAGTGGATGAAATTCGTTTTTGTGCAAGTTCTATCATTTTTGTTATTTCCATATTGCCCTTCCCTAACTGCAGAAATTAATTAAGCCCCCACAAAATTCCACCCGCACCCTCAGATCTCCGAGCAGATTCCTCCTCGATGTCCCTGGTACAAATCTACGTACTATGGGGGACCGGGCCTTCTGCTCGGCAGCGCCGCGCCTGTGGAACAGCCTTCCTACATTGAACTGAGAGCACCTCAGACCCTGGACTTAAAATAGGCCTGAAAACGTTTTTGTTTCAGAGGGCATTTTCGTGTTTTTATATGAATGAAAAGTGATCTCTCTTCCCCTTGCCCCCCATTACAAATGGGGGGCAAGGGGGAAGAGAAATCAATCAAAGAAACAAACAAACAAATTATCTGCATATTTACGCATAGTGCCTGAGGTAAGATTTAAAGGTGAGTGAAAATAGCAGCAGATGTATACTGTACGTGATATAGACGTTAGTTAAGGTGCGAGAAAAACAAAAGTCAGCGCGTTGTACATGGGATTAAGGTGCAAAATGTCAGTGTGTGTCGACAGCATAATCCACATAAAGTAAACTGAAACTGGTATAATCCGCAGACCGCAGGTAGGTCCATGAGGAAGAGCAAAAAGAAAAGTCCAAGTCACTTGTCCCTGGTATAATCCACAGGTAGGTCCAAGGAAGAGCAAAAGTCTAAGTACGGCCTGACGACAGGCGGTACTCACGCCTTGTTCAGCAGTCTGAAGGGTAGCCGGGTGGAAGCTGTTCATGAACCTGGTGGTGTTGCTCTTGATACTGCGGTAGGCCTCCTTGCCCAGCTGCGGTCATGTAGGGGTCTGAACAGTTTGTGGCTGGAGTGGTGGTTGTCCTTGATGATGCGCTGGGCTTTGACTACACACCGCGCTTCAAGTACAGTTCCTGGAGTGCGGGGAGCTCTCCTCCCATTATGCGCTCTGCCGATCGCACCACTCGCTGTAGGTTTTTCTTTTCTCGGGCAGTACAGTTTCCATACCAGGCCGTAACACAACCTAATAGAACGCCTTCAACTGAGCTGCTGTAGTACAGCCTGAGGATCGGTGTCCTACTCCGAATTCCTTCAGGCGGCGGAGCGAGTACAGTCGCTGCTGAACCTTTTTCCTCATGTGTGTGGTGTGTGTCTCCCATTTGAGCTTCTCCTCGATGTGTACTCAGAGGAACTTGAACTCGCTGACCCTTTCCACTGCAGCTCCATCGATGAGGATGGGCGCATGATCTCTCCGCGGCCTCCTGAAGTCCGCGATCAGCTCCTTGGTCTTGTCGACGTTAAGGGCAAGGTTGTTCTCCCGGCACCAGAGTGCCAGTGAGTTGATCTCATCTCTATAGGCAGACTCGTCACTGTTGACAATCCGACCTATCACTGTCGTGTCGCCCGCGTACTTTATGATGGTGTTGGAGTCATGTGTGGCTGTGCAGTCATGCGTGTACAGGGAGTAGACGGTATTATGTATGTTCATCCAGCAGATGGAGAACATCCACATATACGCATGCACGCACACATGCACTCACGCAAGCCCACTCATAGCCCCCATTGCCAGTCCCTTGGTAAAGAGACTGTAAGCTCCTTATATTTTTTGCATGCCTATTACTAATTTGAATCCGGTCATCAAAGAAATCAAAGCCACACACGCACGCGCACGCACACACACACACACACACACACACACACACACACACACACACACACACACACACACACACACACACACACACACACACACACACACACACACACACACACACACACACACACACACACACACAATGTGTGATCTGTCCTCTGTGTCAGCACAGAGGACAGGAAGAAACAACAAATACAACAACAACAAAGGTGGAGTTGACTGAGTTCACCTACCGTTTCATGTTTTATGTATTTTAATTTGACTTGTATTCATGGATGAAATTGCACTTTCTGTGTGAAACAGATTAAATATGGCTTGGGAGTTTCCAGTCATTTAATGTTTCTTTTATTGCAGCTTACTGGTACATATACACCTGCAAGCAAATGACAGTATGTAAGCATGTGGTGGTGTACCACAGGTTGTGAAGCCGCGGATTAAGCTGGGAATCGAACCGGGAAGCTTCCAAGACAGCCACTCTACCTCCTGAGCCTGTGCCACCTGTACCAATGCTGTGTACTGTTAGGGAATTTTCTGTATAAGTAACTCTCTGTATAAGTAATTCTTAACAGAGATCTCTGTCTGAACTTTCATGAACTAAAGTTTGATTTGTGTACTTGAAGTATGAACATCTATTTGCGAGACAGTCTACCATTGTTCATGTGTTCTGTGTGACTTTGTAACGATGTTCTAAGACCACATGATGCGGCATCTATTGCTAGTTGCTACTGTTTAGATTTAAGGCCAGAAGCAAGGCTAGCAAGGCTATCGCATGGTCATGCCCACGTTCATGTGATATTGCTATTGCCCCTCCTGGCTCTGGAGAAGCTGGGGACATAAAAGATGCTAGCACTCTTTGCCCACTTTCTTGTATTAAGGCATAATTATGTTTATTATTACTTTTGTGTTGCATAACGATGAATTCCGACTACAGACTGTTTGTGCCTTGTTCATTGTTAGGGCCACAGGATGCGTTAGACTCATACATGTGATAAGAGAATCCCTCCCTAAGCGATACTCCCTCCCTTTTTTTTCTCCCTTGGGAGGGGCAAAACTCATCTCTTAAGTCTCTGTTTCTGTGTTTTTCTCTGAAAGACAGTTCTTGCTTATTTGTTTATTTCTCAGTAAGGTTCAAGTGTCAATACAAAATAGCCACATCAGTACCCAACCCAGCCAAGAAGAGTCACCTCTTGAGGTGTTTCCTCTGATTCCAGGCTGAACCCAGCCTGGAATCCCCACAGACTAGCCTCTGCCAGTCTGGGGAGGAATGCGCAGTCCCCAGCCACTCCCCCCCAACAAGTACAAGGTTAGAAAAGGAAGATGTGCAAGCTCTGTGCCCCTATAGGGACAATAAAACCAGCCATACATGCCACAAATCCTATATGTTTGCAAGGCACACTCCAACCTGATTGTACATTGCCACTCATGAGCATGAACATGCACGCACAAACGCACACACAGCCAGAGGACTGCTCATGTTGATGTTCTGAAATTAATGGTCTGTTTTGACATAAATTGTCAGTGCCTGTTCTTTGTATATTTACTGCAGTTACACATATTACCCACTAGCTAAAATTTTTTTTTGTGATATTGTGTTTTTTTGTGTTAAAGGTGTAGGTTTTTGTAGAGTTACAAAGCACTATTGTTCCTGTCTCTCCAGCTCTTCAGTAAACAAAAAATGCATTTGCAGGTCAATATACCAATTTGATCCAATCAGGAGAGAAAACTCATACAGGATACAGGATTAAAAAAATGAAACTGGAAGTGAGGACACAAAGAAGTAAAAACAGACCGGTCAAATTTGATGAACACAAGAAAAGTTAGAAAAAGCATTGCCGGGATGCTTTATTTACTATGAAGTATTCATAATTCAACGTATTTAATGAATACATATTTTGAAGCTGTAAAAAAAATGGGTTTTGAAGCCAAACTGCTCAACGATTTACGTAATATAATTTATATGAGCATATAAAACCCAAATGAGGGGTTTAAGCCATATTCAACCATGCCAGCTTTAGATTTAGTATGAGGAATCTCTTCTGATAGTCTTAGTTGGGTAAATTGTTTTTGGCATTGCAGGCTGTTACTACAGTATCCTTGTTAGTGCATGTCATTGGTGTCTCTACAGTCACTACCCAATCTGCCAAAGCAGATGGTCATTTGATGAAACAAATAATTACCCTCCATGCATTGTGCATACTGGGTAGGGGTTAGCCAATAAAAAGAGGTTCAGTCATGCAAGAGGCCTGTTATGCAGTTCATATGCCTGTTAAAGATCATTTAATAGCAGGGTGTTTTTAATGCTTCCTGAAATGTTGGTCTGACTTAGCAGAGCAAAAAGCAAGGCATGCCCCCTACAGATGCACACATATGCTCTACCTCCATTAATGGGGGTTTTCAGCGTTATTTGTTTTGTTTTGTTTTCATAAATAAAAAAGATTATGACATTTGAGGTCATAACATTCCTCAAAATCTTCCCATGCCAGAACCTCTGGTGACTCAGTTTGGGTCCTGATAAATACATTCAATAAAACCCTACACGTTATGCAATTAAATCTATATTTGTGTGTTTGTTTGTTTTTTACCAGTCATTGGTATAAATATAAATTGCATGCCATTAAAACAAGTATGTAAATTTGACCATATTTCACCATTATCCTGGTTTTAAATGTACCGAAAACCTTTGTATATTTAAAAAAAAAAAGAAGAAGGCGAAGAGGAAAAGTCTGCATTTGACCTTGAGAACTTCAACAGGACATATTTCCTGTTTTATCTCGCTCTATGGTTGACATGTTGAGGTCTTGAATCACTGCTATCTGTGTGAGCAGTTGCACCTCTGACAGCAAACTTCAGAAGAGGCCCATACACATAAACTAATCTGATCTCCACAGTATTATTTCCTAAGTAAAACATCTATCATTCTTTACAACATCTCAAACAAAACACATCATCACCACCAGCACCAGGATAAAGACACATCACAGCACAACCATACAAGGAGTGTAGAGAGAACAAAGCAACACAATATGTGAAGTGCTCTCACCTTGTCCAGTATGTGGAGCAATTCCAAGATACTCATTTAAGAACTACATGCTTATAAATATGCATTTGTTTGAAATCACTGCGATCTGCTCTTCAATTTCATATTTTTTCTATGCCTGTAGTGTACTCGCATCAGCATTTTCTTAAAACGAGCACGACCGCATTGGATACAGACGCACGCACGCACGCGCAATATAATAAAGGACTGTTGTTGAGCCCCAGGGGGATAAGTTTGTTATCTGGAGAAGCCCAGCTTGTGTTGCCACCAGGGGTTCCCCACCACCGCCACAACCATCACGGCGCCAGAATTTCAGCCTTTGTTAACCCATTAAGACCTGAGGCGATTCTTTAAAAAAATCGAAATCCTAACAGTTTTTTTGAAAAAAATCAACAAAAAAAATCATGATTTTTCAAAAATAGCAGATCTACAAGCTCGTAGCGCGGCACTCGGTGCCGCGCTATGAGCTTGTATATCTGCTTTTTTGAATAACCAAAGAAATCTGAAGTGACACAGATGCGTACCAGGTCTTAATGGGTTAAAATGTGGCCATCCAAACCTCATATAAAGCATCCCCTCCGATGCGAAAGCTTATGTTTTTATAGGCATCGCAAGATTAAATATTTGGTTGCCAGGGGAACCCGCGCCACCCGAGCATGCACCCTGCCTCCCAGAAGGTACAGAGGAGCTGTAGGCTGGGGGGCTGCGAGTGGTACAGTTAGACAGCACCATTATTCATGTACTATGTTAGGATGTGATGAGTAGGCATCGCTTCGCGTTTCTGGCGATCTCGAAGAGGAAAGATTGCAGTTCCGCAACCATCACGCGGAATTCACTCACGATATAACAGGGCCCTCAGCGCCGCTGACAGAAACATTGCCGAATAAACCTGGCAATGACCGTGATTGCTTATGCCATTGCACTTCCAGATGAGATTAAACTGTGTTGAAGGAAGCTATGGGCGCATATACTGTTTATTGTGGAACAAGGAGACGGTGGTTATGGTGCAGTGAGGAGAAATGAGCAGTGACAGATGCTCACAGAGGAGTATCATTTCAGGGGCTCATTAAAATGAATGAAGAGCCCTGGATTGGATCAAATGTATTTATCTATGGTCGATGGGAGAACCAAATTGATTGACCGTGCTCAAAGAAGGAGTTTCAAATGAAAATTATTGGGGTTCTGTTTTCTTTGATAGACGTTTCACTGCTAGCTATATTGCCACTGGAAAATTTCCATTCCATTCACAGGTATTAAGGGTCCTTTGTTGCCCTTTATTTCTCAAATGAAATGAAAGGGGAGAATTAGATCATGTTTCATTGAAAGACAATGATGGATAGAACTTGCTCTGTTCTTAAGTGGCTCTGAGGTCTTGGAAAAAAGACCCATATCTGGTTAATCAAGTATAGGCTGCAACCATTGTCCGCCGTGTCAGACTATGGTGCTTTTATAAGTGAGTCGAGACGTCCTCATGAGGTTTTCTGCTTTATTTATAGGAGCTCTCAATCATTTGAGTTACAAGTAATGCTCAGTGACCCAGACAACACAACCCTATTGTCTTTCTCCCCACAACAGTGACTTCATGGTTTTATTTCAAAATGATAGGCTCTGACTCTCGCTTGGGCTTAATAGTTCTTACGTACAGTAGGTAAGAACCATTTCAAAGAGCTCAAATGGCTTCTAGTGGAATCCAGGGTCACTCTGTCCAAGCTGACCATGGTTCAAAGACTATTCATGGAAAGGTCCATAAATGTTTAACTCACAATTTTACTCATGTCAGGAAGGTGCACAATATCTTCATTAGATCCAGTATAGATGGGTTTCCGCGCGACGTCATCACAGAGCAGAGTGCGCAATCTGCGCATGCGGGTGGTAGAACGAACCGGAAGCGCCATTCACTCTGTTGTTATTTTCGGGATTTAGATAGGCATAATGCTGCTATTTTAGGCATAATAGGCATAATGCTGCTATTATATACAAACAGATCCAACTTCCGACAAATCATTTTTATTGAGTAAAGAAGATATTACAAACTGCATCATTTAATCTACTTTCATTAAACCCGGTGAAGACCATTTATTTTATGAATGTACATTTGACTAGAGCTGCTGCGGGTAATAGCGCCCTCTACTGCTCAACCCTCCACTGCGCGCGCATCATCCTCTCATGTTTACAAACAGGAAACCCATCTATACTGTAGCTCAGCGCTACTCAACCCGCGGCCCGCGGGCCGCATGCGGCCCGATCGCAGCGTCTTGGCGGCCCCCTCATGGTCAAAAAAAAATAAAAATCTTCTTTTTTTTTTTTTTTTTTTTTAACACATTAACTGCCAAGACCGTAGTCCTACGGGCCGTTAAATCCAACTGTTAAGCGCCGAGACCGTAGCCCTACGGGCTGCGGTCTTTTCGCGCATGCGCGGTCCGGGTGCACTTTCGGAATTTTTTTGATCCACTTCCGTTTCCGGTTTGATGACAGGAAATAGAATTATTTGGGATCCGGTTTTCACGATCACGCCCGCCCTCGTTCTACAGACGAAACTGAAACTCAATTCTCTTCCTGTAGTTTTTTCTCCTCGCATTTCACTGTTTAACGTAATCCGCTCTAACTCAAACATGGATGCCCCGTTTGACACGTGGTTTTCACTGGGAGATACAGGGAGATCTCGCGGATGTAAACAGACTGTGTAGCGCTCAATCTTAAGGATTTTAACAAGATCTATGGCGACATGAAAAAAACAAAAAAACAACAAAAACACCTTGGCACTGGTGAGTACATTATGAGATTAGCCCTTGGCAGTGGATGTGTTAAGCACAGGATAAAAATATACATTTCCATTCAAATATATAGGTTGCTAAAACATTTTTCAAAAACAAACAGACAGACATACATACAGGTGCGTCAATTGTTACAGGTATAATGCATAGTTTTCTATGCATTTCGGGTTTTTGGGGGGGTTTGACCCCCAAATTTTTCCGGCCGCGCGGCTTTGCCGCGCGCCCAGGATAGGTGTCTGCCACTGGACATACACACAACACAAAATAAACTGGTACAGTGAAAAGAATATGATGTCAAAATGTACATTTTCTTGTGCGTTACAAAATCGAAAAATCCAAAATAGCCTCTTGGACTTTTGGTATTTTGCTGAGTGGCCCCTGAGCCATCTTAAGTTGAGTAGCCCAGTGTAGCTAATGTGTGCCTGTATAAATCTAATGTCGTGCTGGAAAGGGATCTTTTAAAACTACTGGTACAAGTTGGATACAGAATAACAGGTACAAGCTGGATACAGAAATCTAATTAACTACAAATTTTAGGCCATTTAAATATCTGACAAAATCTTGCCGTTTGTGAATGAAGTATTATTTATTAAATCATTTATCAATTAATTAATTCATCAATTAATGTTATATTTTATCCTGTGTTGTGTTGTTTTATTTAGTTTTATTCAATGCTGTGTTATGTAATTTTTTTTATTTATTATAGCTGACTACCACTCATGGATTCGTGGATTGTCACATTTCTGTGAGAGGATCACAATGGAAATGTTTTACCCCTTTTTCTCCCCAATTGCAGTAGTTATGCCAATTAATTCCTCCCCACACACATCTCTGTGTTGTCACTGTCGTTGTATTCTACTGACTCACCTGCCAGTGAGGAACCCCCACCGGGAGGACGTAGAGCCTTCGTCCTACTCCTCCCGCCCAACACTCCCCGCTGACAGGTGCCGCCCCCAGGCCGTAGGAGTACGTACAGTGACAGATATCACCCTCCCCGCCCGGCTTCCCTCCCCTGAACACGGGCCAATTGTGTTCGCATAGACGCCCGACAAAGCCAGATGCACCACGGTGGATCGAATTGCTTTTTAACCAACATGTATGACTTGTGCTTTATTTGAATCTTTCTTTTTGTCTCGCCCCCCCCCCTAGGGACCGGAGGTCCGGGGCGAGACTAACCGAATGTACTAGATGACACATGACCTTTGACACGATCTAAATGTCTCAATAGAAGAGCAGGGTGACAAATTAAAACCACCCCAATTGTCTAAGTTATATATTGTATTAACATACGGTACTCTACCATACAGATTGGACAAAATTACATTTAATTCATAAAAAGGTTACATAGTGCCGCTTTAAGTAAAGGTCTTTCATACAATTATTTCGCATTAATTCGAACTGTTGTTTGTGTCATGACTCATGAGTACATCCACAAAGAACAAAGATATGCAGTAATAAAGCTACGTATTTTTTTTTAAACAAGGTAGATTTTTCACAAATAAAAGCATCAGCCTGTATGAATGAGTCATCACCAAATCAATTGAAGAGTTTGATGTGAAATATTTGCCAACGGATTTTCAGATTGTTTATTCGTCATGCTCCTGGCAAGGACCTTAATTCAAAAGGAACTTAAGGAAAGTAATGTGAATATTTTACTGAATGTACACAATTTAGTCTATTACTGTACATTACTAATTTTACATAATTTTACATACTTTTGAATTAATATATAATCAATTGTATAATCTATTGTGGTATTTCACATCGCTCCAGTCCCCACACTAATATTCTCGGCTAAACTGCTTCTCATACAGATTTACTGAACTGTAAGCAACATGTTTCAAGGAATCTGTTTCCATTGTGATACCGACAAATAGGAACTTAAAGTATACTTTGTCAGTTCAAATGACGATCCAATTGATAGATCATTACAATAAACTGACCAAGAGGGGTCAGATGGGTGGGCCATGAACACTTCTGGGATTTTCAAGTGGGCCCTGATCCAGAAAAGGTTGAGGACCACTGGTCTAGACTACTGCAAGGTTTATAAGCTTGCATCTAAGTTCCTGTCCCAGGTCTAAATTGGATCCTGAATAGATGTCTAGAATGAAAACCAGAAGAATTCTGTATCAGCAGGACTGTAGTAAATATTAGCTGCAATATATCAATGGTATTTTCTGGAGGAAAAATAAAACGTTAAATTGGTGTATAACACAAGTATAATACATCATAATAAAAACGACCATTCATAAAATAGAAGTCAATGTCAGAACAGTCCATGTCATGGAAACTGGGACTGAGGAATCAGGTCAGGTTTGGAGATGAGGAATCCATCTGGACATATTTCCTCAGTTCAGGCGTTTAACAGGTAATACAACACTAGAATGTCCAGTCGAGCTTGAACAATGTTACACGTTAAAATCCCCTATAAAGCTCTGGTGTGTTTCAGCCTTTAGACAACTTGATCCATGTACGATTACCACATTGTGGGAGTCACTCAGTCACTCAGTCACTCAGTCACTCACTCACACACTTGCGCACGCACGCACGCACGCACGCACGCACGCACGCACGCACGCACGCACGCACGCACGCACGCACGCACGCACGCACGCACACACGCACTAACACACACACACACACACACACACACCTGACTGTATGACAACGGCCATGCACATCTCATCATCACATATTTTAACAACACCAAATGTTCCACATTGGGATCATTCTCTTGTGTAGCAGACACACACTGACTAGCGTTTGAACCTAGCAAGGATTACATTTATATCTGACATACCTTGGAGCAATCATACAGCCTACAGTACTATGCTAACAATGCTTTAAAGAATAATGCCATAAATAGTTTTTATTTATCAATTAACAACACACAAAGTGCGGTATTGGCTCCAAATAGTCTCAGATATTTGTATATATATATATTATTTTTTTTATTTGGGGTATTTTATGCCTTTATTTGACAGGACAGCAGGCTGACAGGAAATGGGGAGAGAGATGGGGGAGTGGGCCGTCAGAATCGGGAGTCGAACCCGCGACGTGCTGTCAGCTACATTGAGCCTAGGTGCCTGGACTGCTAAACCAGTGGTCCAGGCCAGTCTCAGATATTTTTGACATGGAAAAGATCACCTCTAATCTGAGTAGTGGTCTTTCCAGATTACTATGTTTGACTATTTTTGTCACGCGGTACTTTGACCCATGTCTTGTATATAGGCATAACATGTTTCTAAGCACATGTGCGATGCATGAAGAATACATACATTTGTAAGGAGAAAGGGTCAGAAGTGGGAAGGGGAAAAAAACATAATTTGAAAGACTGAAAAGAGGGAAATCCTACTATTCTTGTTCTATTTTCATTGCTCACTGTTCATTACACTACTCATTTGCCTGATTTGCCATTTGTGCGTGCGTGTGTGTGTGTGTGTGTGTGTGTGTGTGTGTGTGTGTGTGTGTGTGTGTGTGTGTGTGTGTGTGTGTGTGTGTGTGTGTGTGTGTGTGTGTGTGTGTGTGTGTGTGTGCATTCTCCTGAAACTGTATTTATTTTCTAGAAAATGGCATGTGTGATGTCTTTTTCCATGTCCTTTGTATTTTTTTTATTAACCCTGACAGGTCGGAACGGCCAAAGGATTATGTTTTCGCTCCTGTGAGTATGTCTTTCCGCCCGCCCGTCCATCCGTCCGTCTGTCTGCCCGCCCGCCGCACACACACTCCAAGTAGGCCAAGGAAGATCTGCCACCTCAAATGTTTCAAATCGGCCTCATGGTGACGCTATAACAGGTCGCAACACAGCTCTGGGTAGGCAACCCGCCAAACTGAGAACTGTGCTCCAAGAAGTGCACTTTTCTAGTTGAAAATGAAACGCCTTTAAAACATTTAAGGTACTTGGCAGATAGTTTGTTCTAAGCATTTGGGAGAAATTACCACAGTTCTTCTGTGGATTTTGGCTTCTGTCTCTTCATGTAACTCCAGACTGATGTTGAGATCAGGGCTCAGTGGGGGCCATACCATCTTTTGCAGGACTCCTTGTCCTTTTGTTCACTGAAGATAGTGCTTTATGACTCTGGCTTTATGTTTGGCTTCATAATGCTGCAGAATGAGTTTAGGGTGGATCAGATGCCTCCCTGATGGTATTGCATGATGGATAAAAATCTCCCTGTACTTCTCACCGTTGCATGCAGACACTACTTGTACTGTAGCACTCTCAAGCCTTTCAGCGACCAAACTGCCTTCTGTTAAGAGCCAAATGTAAAAAAAATCTGACTCCAAAAATATAGCAGCAGGTGCTCGACTAATGATTAGTCCAGAGCACCTGCTGCTACATTTTCTACACCCCAGTTGTCTATTCATGCATAGGTGAGTTGCTTGGCTCCCAATGGTTTCTGCCAGTCCTGAGCTGATGATGGACATCTTCCTTTTGCGAAGGGAACTCAGTTTGATGCGTCTTTCATCTGCTGCACTCATTTTCCTTAGACCAACCAGTGCCTTTCCGGTCCTCAACCCTGCCCGCGTGTCTTTGTGCTTCTGCGGAAGAGCTTGGACAGAACATCTGGAAACACTTGTCTGCTTCAAAGTTTCTGCCTGTAAGACCTTGCTGATGCAGGATGACCACCATGTCTGTCGTTGCTATGCTCACTCTGCCATGGTGTAAAGATATTTTAGATTCAACTGTCTTCAGCAACCTCACTTGTTATTGTTAAACTTCCTCAGCAACCGCACCTTGTTAGTATGGTTGTTCCTTAGCCAGTTTTATTCCCATTACACAACTGTTAATGAATTTGGTTCAACCAAAATATTATTTTGGGCTACAACATCTTTGTTTCTTTATTTCTTTAACATAAAATAATTATAATATGAAATATTTCACTATTTGAAAAGGGAATGTTTAAAGTAATACTAGGTAACGTTTTCAACAAAACTAAAGTTAAATTGTATATCTTTTGCGAGTGGCAAAAGTTTCACAACACCCACTCCGTGAATTTCACCCCCGGAAGCCTTTTATTTATATATTTTCTATTGAAAGTGGACTGGGGGGACCTTCCCGGGGAAATGACGTTCCTGGCCAACGTCATGACGTCGTGGCCGACGTCCCCAGGAACTACCGCAACGGTTTCCTGTTTGGCCAGGAACTACCGCGCTATAACAAAAAGGAACCTCACACTGATGTTAAGATAATGTAGGATTGGAAGATCGAAAAAGAACAGAAAAAGAAAGCACAGCTCATGGTAACTAATGCTCCACTGGCTAAGAGAAACGATCCGTAGATAGTATAAAACAATTAAAAGATCGCTTTTTGAAACGCTTCCGGCTTCCGGTGAAAACGAATGGAATTCTGGGTAATCGAGGATTACGGAAATTGTATGCAGTGACGGTAGTGACCAGCAGAGGTTGCTAAAAATCGTTATTTGGGATTCTGCATTGTATTACTTTAAAAATCTAAAATATGAAATAATTCTATATTGACACACTAATGGAGAGGAGATGTGTTTGTTTTTGTGAATCATCTAATGTGCCAAAGGCCTTTGCAGAGTACTGTACAGTACATATTTTAAAAAATATTATGTTTTCAAATTGTGTTTTAGCCTTATTTGTTAGTTTTGGACCTAGTGGGATTCTTGTATAAATCATCTTGTCAAGTGAGTCTTGGCCAGGATAGCAGCACATTGCAACCGACGAGAGTAGAGAAAGGAAGACCGAACAAGAGTGATTTGTTTTGTTTAGTGGTCGGTATCCAAACTCTTCTCTCTTATTAGTTTATCAGCGAAAGGATTGCCAAATGATTGTAATGAGGCTCTGTGTGTCACTCTGCCATGAAACATCACATATCACATATCACAAGAGATATTGTGCTCTTTGCTGGTATAAAGATCAAAGATCAAGGCCAGTGAAGTGCCATGCATCTCAACTATGCACACCTCTCGGTTGGTGTTGTAACAGTTGGTATTACACAAGATGCCAAACCTGTCCCACTTTGTTGTGCTCTGCCATATGGTTTCATCATCAACTGCACACCTGCTAGAGAGAGCAAACGGAAGACTCACCCATCATGCTGTAGGAGGACATTTCAGGATAGCTTGGGGAGACCTTGGGGAGTCCTTCATCCTCACGTTTCCTCTCCAGGAACAGGCTGAGCATAACTCTCTTTCAGTATGGATACGATGGACCTGATTAAAGGCAGCAGGTACACTGAGAGAGAGAGAGAGAGAGAGAGAGAGAGAGAGAGAGAGAGAGAGAGAGAGAGAGAGAGAGAGAGAGAGAGAGAGGCAAAGTTAGAGAAAGAAAGAGATCATACAGGCAGATTAATATATAGGTAAAGAGTGATAGAGGAAAAGAACATATCTTACTTATTGCATAAATCTGACATAGTCCTTTCAAAAAGAGGAAAAAGAAAAACAGAGAGATAGATAGCCCTGTCCGGGTGGCGCAGGGGTGAGGTTCCTGCCCACCAGCATGGAGATTGGGCTTTGAGCGCTGCAGTGTCTTGGCAACATGCCGAAGTCGATGGTTGTAGATTGATAGAACCAACTATCTAGGCCTATAGCCTATGATTTATTAACCCACAATGTATAGAATTTGACTTTCTTTATATTTGCATAATGGGGATATTTGTTATTGTTGTCCTGTTACCTGAAATGTTCCTTTGTTTTTCGTCTATCTTATGAGTATATTTTGTAACTGCAAAGCATCTGTGTAGCTTGTATACGGAAATTAATTCCACTGCTTTGTTCATTCTTCATTCACAAAGTTTGCACTTTCTGGCTCTTTGGTGGAGCTCCTTTGACAGTGGAAGCTATGTGATCGCGCACCAGCTGGGAGAAAATCAAATGTTTGGAACATGTCACATATTATGCCCCTGTTCACTCACGGCCCCAGAGTTCTAGTTTGGCTTTGAATGCAGCAACTTTATCTGCCAACTTAACCACTTGAGCCCCAGTATCCCTATTCTGGGGGAAACATTTTCCCAAAATAGAAGATCTACAAGCCCACAACACATGAAGTTGCGAGTCTTGTGACTGGCTGTGGGATTGTAGATCGGCTATTTTCTGCAAAGAGATTTGGTTTAGAGGGAAGACAAGAGTGTACAAAGTACAGTACCGTTTTACTAAGATTACAGGGCTTAAGTGGTTAAATTCACTTCTCCCTGAAGTGACAGATTTAGTTCACTGATCAGGTTGAATATGTCACAGTTAAGCAGGTTTTGCGACCCATTCCTCCCCCCCATCACTGAAATGTGCTGCCCGCAGGGACTTTTTTTCTAAAAGGAATCTATCCGGTGGTTCACATAACTCAAACACTGGCCACCATGTGATATCCAAAATACTCAATTACAAACAAAAGTCCTGCATTAAAAATGATTTAGGTATTAGCAGCAAAATGTACATTTGTATTATAGTACAAATAGCTACTTGTAGTAGTTACTGACTTTCCACCACTGAATTTCTCACTGTCGGGTGAAAAGAAGCAGCTGACAACGTCATACAGTGTAGATATTGTAGACAGAGAGATCAAAAGAAACAGAATGAGACAGAGAAGAAATTCCCATGTCTCCCAGGTCACCGTCTGGTCATGCAAATGCATTACAAAAAGTTGTAATCCTGCTGCTTTTTTTTTCACCTGGAAAAGTCCCTCTGACTAACCATGGTTGGCAAGCATCTGGAGAATACGTAAAGGTTTCCATTCATGGTAATCCTGAGTCTTGTTCCCAGGAGACAGTGAACATTTTATGGGTTGTGATTCACCTGTCCTCCAATTAATCTAACATGTGTGATGACTTCATTGAATCTTTGGACATTCTGAATCAATCTGACTCAAGATTATTCAGAATGTCCAAAGACTCTTGGACATTCAAGATTATTGAGTGTCGAGTAGCAAGAAAAGTACCACACATGCTGTGTGAATCTGTGAATGAATGAGTGCCATACATATTTTTGGCAAATTATTAGTACAAAAAATGTCATGATAGGTGAACAGTCTGCAAAAATAGTAGATCTACAATTATTGGTGAAGAGATTTGGCGTAGAGGGAAAAAGGAGGGGGCCAACGATCCTTGGGGGACACCGGTGGACTGAGTATCTAACAAAAATCCTATGGGTGGGGCTAACTGCATCAGAACAGATAACATTAGTATCAAGCAGGTGTACACTATTTTATTTATTTTGGAAAGGAAAAAATGAAAAAAATATTTCAAGGTCAAATGTTCAACGTTCAAGGTGTTCTTTATACATTTTGTGTATGTACACATAAAATGTATTTGGTTCTGGTTCATCAGACATGGTAGCAGTATTAATCCTATATTAAAATTGCCTAGAGTTTGGGTGGACTGTGGACGTCATACAAATGTAACATCCGGACTTGGACCCCCTCAAGGGCCAAACGAGCCACAGACGCACCGATGCTCCCATCCGCACCAAACTTGGCACAAACACTGTTCAGTGGTCTGGCATGAGAATAGTCACACCAGGGGCTACGTGAGGCCCCCAGGGACCACATCAGGGGCCCCTGTGGCCACAGGTGCACTGATGCTCTAATCCGCACCTAACTTGACATATAACTGTTCAGCCATCTAGCATGAAAATAGTGACACCAGGGGCCCCCAATTGACCAGTCAGGGGCCCCAGTGGGCCACAGGTGCGCTGTTTCTCCAATCCGTACCAAACTTAGCACAAACACTGTTCAGGGGTTTGGCATGAGAAGAGTCACACCAAAAAACTAAATTGCGCACATATGGGGCACTACAGTAGTGTTACAGCAGTGTCAAACACTTCAAATGGCAATAGCTGGGTGACCATTGCACTGGTTAGCGCAATAAGGGACTAGATTTGAAGGCCAGCCTGAAAACCTAGTAACTAGAGAAGTGTGCTCCTTGGAGCGCAGATGTCCGCCAGGCCTGGTTGCCTACCCAGCGTGTCAGTCGTGGGGTGCAGCCGTCGGGACACAAGGAAGGAATTGAGTTTGTACGACGGTTGGGGGGGACTTTTTTTTGGAGGTGCGCTCTATAGAGGCCCCTCCGGTTGACAGATATGCTCACGAGGTGTTCTTTTTCTTGTACAGACATTTATTACACCAATGCTTTAATGCCATCAAATGCCAAATGCTGTGAGACCTGTTAGCAAACATTAACAACAATATACATTAATTTGGTACAACATTCTCATAGAGAACAATGATAGAACAAAACATGCAAACAAATACCTCATTGGCCATATCAACTATGGGGGAACAAATCTTGAACTCTTCTTTAAACAAACTCTTCTTTAATCTTGAAATTACTTTTAAACAACAGCAATGCTCTTTGATTGTGTGCACATAAGAGTGCTGGCTCTGCCTCAGCGCTGGTAATTAACAGTGATCTAAATCACCTTTGCTAATTAATGATCTGCTTCAGCTGTTAGAGAGGTTAGTGTGACCTTTGACAGTATCAAGAAACATAAATCACCTCAATACACAGTAAAACTAAGACAGAAACATAGAAACATGAATTGACCAAAACAAAAACATTATGAACTTCTTAACTTATTTATACAAAAATGTACTTTTAATTCTGATGGCAGCTACACCATTACTTACTTACACAGCCCTGGCTAGGCCACCTGGCCCTGGAGATATGTGCTTCACGGAGCACCCCTAGTTCATAATGTCATGAATGAGACAGACATATATTACACATACGTGATACACATACAGTAGAAAGAGAAAGCTGTTCTAAATGGCTTGGCCTACAGAAACAGGGAAAACTCTTAGGTCTGAAATGTAAAACATCAGCCTGTAATCTCATCAATGACCTTGCCATTGACAATCACTTGGTCCGACATCACCTACTCTAAAAGTCTGTCTAGACCACAGGTTTTCAAAGTGGGGGCCATGGCCCAGGGGAAATGAGAGGAAAATTAAATAAATAAATGAATAAAATTAAATCATGAGAAGTGTGTGTGTGTGTGTGTGTGTGTGTGTGTGTGTGTGTGTGTGTATATATATATATATATATATATATATATATATATAGATATAGATATAGATATAGATATAGATATAGATATATAGATATATAGATAGTGAAAACTACTGATAATGAAATTCAAAATACATTTTCCCACATCAATGTACCCAGAATCTACAGTAACAAAGAAAAGTGTCTGGCAGTTGGAGGTATCTCACGTTCTGGGCAGACCTTGAATGTCATTGCACTTAGAGATATTTTTAGTTCTCCATTTTATCATTTTGTGATGATAATTTTGCCATCTGCATTTTAGTTTAGCATTTTATCTACATTTTTCAACCCCAGCCTGTATAATCAATCATCTGTAGTCTGAGGGAGAAGGACGTTGCTTATCAACGTGGAGCAACGTTGTAGGATGTACCACAATAAGTGAGTTCAATAGGCTGCCTTTTATGTTCTGCAAAGCTGCATTACAGGCACATACTGTAGAACCCAGAACGATCCCATGGGGAGCTGCAATTCAAGTTCCCATTCACAGGATTCTCCTGGGATAACTAAATGAACTTTGGTGTGAAATATCACATGGCAGATCATTATCTCCATCAAACTGCTGCTCCCCTTCAAACTTCAACTTAACTACTTTATTGTCACAAATTGCACTGCAAGTCAGACATGCATTGACTATTCATACAGTGGCCATTTTGCTCTTACGTCATACTCGAGGGGTACGAAAAGAGGGATATATACACCTCAACACTGTTAGGGCATTTGGTGCTAACAAACTGCCAAAACACTTCAAAACTTTTCTTTCTTATTTTTTTACACCACCACAGTGTTTTTGTTTAATATCCTCTCCTCATGAGCAGAAAATCACCTCCACCTTTATGGGTGCTGCACTCAAAATGTCTTTTTGTCAAGGATTCTTGTCTTCTAATCCTTCAGATTTATGAGTTTCAAAGCTTTGTCATTGAACTAAGCCTTCGTTTAGCATTCAGTTGCACAGTTGACGAGATGGATTAGCATAACCCGATTACCAACCTGTCCTGCCTCTGTGAGCAAGGTTTGTACTTATACACATGAGATAAAGTTTGCAATTATTAATACTTTCACTGCCCAGAGGTTGCTTTGTTCTTATTAACCGCAAAGTACAGACGATGTACCAGGAACAGTGACAAGAGAAAAGATCACAAACAAATAGCAAAGTGACAATATGAAACCAACCAAATCAAAATGTGCTAAAACCAGTGATGCAATATCAGCATAAAGATAATTGGGTTTCCTGTCAAGACCACATTCTTTACTTAGATGACAAAATCATGTGTTGTGCCTGTTCAAAACATCTTATGATGCACCTTCGGGCCACAAACCCACTGACTGAATAATACTTAAATCATAATCATGTTCCATTTGCTTGGAGTGTTAGCAAAAACGAATATGCCTATGAGGAGGCCCTAAGTACAAGAATGTCACCGCCTGTTATGTTCAACTTCTCACAGCTGACAGGTGACAAATAAAAACATTGAAACCTTACCTCCCCAAGTCCAAAACCACAGCCATCCTTATTAAAGCCACACACTCTTGTCTAGCAACCACCAATGCCAAACAGCAAACAATCTGACACGTATAAGGCCTTTAATATAGAGTTGACCACATCAAGCTGTTCTGCACCAGACTTCTTTCATGGATATACATCACTGCAAGATGCGTGATGGCCAGCAGCACGCATGTACAGCCCCTGCACAGAAGTCTGGTGTCCACTACATATTTGATGCGAAGCCTGCAGAGCTAGATCAGGCAAACAACTCAAGGCAGCACGCCAAACCTTGATCAGGTGACGAGTCACATGCCCTCTTCACCTGATCAGGGCGGGCTATTTACACTTCCCTGCCTACCTGATCATTCCTTACTTCTCCTTGCTGCCTCTGCTGCTGCTGCCTCTGCTGTCCATTGTCTGCTGCTGCCAGGGCCGGACTTACCGTTGGGCTAGGGTGGGCTGCAGTCCAGGGGCCCCCAACTGGGAGGGGCCTAAAAAAAATAACTCTAGCCCAGGGGCCTCAACTCCTATAAATCCGGCGCTGGCTGCTGCCCTATGACGTTTTGTAATCCCACCGCCTCGCCACCATCCACCTGTAGGCTCTGTTTCTATACTCCTATGGGGTCTTAATTCATTCCCTGTATTTCTATTTGGCATATCACTTAATTATAAAATGTCCATGCTTACAGGGAATTAATAGAGACAGTCCTGACGCCAAACTATACTTCAGATATCTATGCTCAAATGTATGCTCAATAAAGAAATATTAAATTCAATCCAAGTTGTCTGAACTAACAGAACATCAGTATTTGACAACACCATGGTTCCCCACATGGCACATCATGTTGATGATGTGGGGCTGTCTCGTGTCATCCCTTTAACTGACGTCCACAGCGATACATCCATGGGGATGGAGGCCATCAGCTGGACGATCCAACATCAGCTGGACATCCAACATTGTGTTGCTGAATGGGAAATAATCAGTGGAGCTGAGAATCTGCTTCTCAAAAAATGCACCACAACCCACTCCTCTCATTCTAGGAGGACAGGAAGTCCCATGTCATCACCACAAGTGTCTTGTTTTCTACTTGGTCTCTACTGACCTCAGCAGTACTTGTGACATAAACCTGGTTAGCATCTATACTATCTACACTTGTCTGGACTACTTCTTGTGGGGTAATAGGCACGAGCCGGTGCTGGAAAGGGTCCAAAAAGGGTCCCTCAGAATCATCTCCAGAGGTTGCCACAACGTCCATCCCTACAGAGTAGAACAGGTGAAGTAGATGACATACATACAACATCCACTGCTCCCCAAAAGTAAAGCAGCAACCCTAAACACTGCAGTCAGACTCTACACAGCACAGCACTGCACTGCACAGCACAGCACAGCACAGCACAGCACAGCACAGCACAGCACAGCACAGCACTGCACAGCACTACACAGCAAGACTGTTAATGGCTAAATGCGATATATTTGTTGTTTTGTGTTGCATAATTCCATTTTGTTTATTATTGTAGCCTAGTATGTAAATTTGTCATTTATTCCGTTTTTTTTTGTGTGAGCATGAATCTTAATCAACTCAACTCACAAACCCAAATGAGATCATGGTGTGATGAAAGCGGGCCAGAAGCATAAACTTTAATCAAATTTGGCAGTTTATTATATAGACGTAAACTGTAACATGATACGATACATAATGCAGGGAATACATACTGTATATGCAAACAAAGTGCCAGTATGCATTGTGGTTTTCAGGGGCTTGCAGAATATGCTTGCGAGGCTATATCTCTTACACTTGGTTTTCATGGAACATCTATTAGAGAAGGAGGTCAGTGACTGCGTGAGGAGAAGGTCCTTCACAATGCTTATGGGAATCAGGCAAGAGAAAGAGATGGAGGAGTACTTGGTATGCTGTGGCTCCTACCTTTCTAACCTTAACCTCACCTAGGAACGTTTCTTTATTGATGCTCATTTCTCATTTATTTTATTATTTCCCTTATTGTACATGTTGCTGTTGTTGTTGCTTTTGTGTGAATGTATTGCATGAACCCCTTAAGACCTGAGGCTGAGGATTCTATACAAATGCCTCATAAATCAGTAGTTCTCACACAGTTTTCAAACACTTTCAAGATTTTTCCAAAATGTTCAAAAATAGCAGATGAACAAGGCCGCAGCGTGGCACGTGAGCTTGTAGATCTGCTATTTTTGAATAGCCAACGCTAAAATCTAAAATGACACAGATGCTTTCCCGGTTTTAATGTAATGCATTCCAGTGCATTGAATGTATAAAATACATTCCAGTGCATTTAATGTACAAAATGTGCAATATAAAAAGATTGATTGATACTTAAGACCTGCCATCTTCTATCAACATGCAGGGTCAATGGATACACAGTGCAGGTGTGTGTGCAACACAGCGTCCATGTAGAGAATCAATCGGCACATCTCTCCCTTGTTCAATTAAAGGCAGGCTGAGTCTCATTTATCAGCGAAGCACGACCAAGGGCACTTCACTTCACTGCTCGTTAAGCCAGTATTTATCTTGTGGGGAGAGAGGGTGATGGTCGATTTTCTTTTCCCTCATCTCCATTGGGCTTATAAGCCAACACCGTCGTCAACTTCCTAGAACGAACGTCTGAACGAGAGACAAGCGTTGCCATGACAACAAGCATGTGGACACTTCTTTTTCTAAACGCCTTTAGGGGTTCAGACTAGAACCCGGCGAAGGAAGAATCAGAACAAAAGGGAGCTATTTGTGGCGTGTATAGATCAGGAAATGGTGGTAATTTCCTCTGGGCTCTGACCAGTGAAGACAGCTGGCTGAGATCGTCCCCAGTAAAAAATTGCTGAGTGGCGTGTGAAGAGTAGAGCCTTTAGACAGAGAGAGAAGTGGTGCAGTAATTGGACAAGGGTTAGCATGGGAGCTAGTGTCTTTTCTAAGCAGACCCAGCAGGGCCACTCAGAAGAATTTTCATTAGAGATGAATGACTCTTCCATGAGTGCACAGCGTTGGATGGTAGCACGGGAAGAACAGGGGCAGATTGAAGCGTTTTCTTTCTAATCATTTATTGAACCGGCCCCGGGGAATGACCTAATTCTCATTGTGGTTCCCCAGTGTGATGCTGTGTCTCCATCCCTGCCCACTGTCCTCCCACTTTCCCTTCACTCGTCACGGCATTCAAACCCTTCACAAAAGCCTGAGTGTTGACAGATGTGAGGGGATGGGAGGTAAGCAAGCATAAGGAAACCAGAGAACTCTGTGCTTAAGAGAAGGAGATACGGATACCGCTCTGATATTGACCAGTTGGACCTGAGCTCACCATGACAGGTCTTATTCTGTGATGTACGAGTCCAGAGCGGCGGTAGGCATTCCCTTCTCGGAGAAGAAATTAAGTATAAACTGTGTGATTGAGTCAATGATAATTTTTTTATGTGCCTCTTAGCATCATCATAATGTACACAAATCTGTCAGGAAACATAAGATTGAGTAACTCATCAAAGAGAATGACTCTCTTGCAGGCCAAAAACCAATGGGTTGCTCTGTTCATTCAAACATATTATTTCCCAATCACATTGGGGATGTTTATGTTGAGGCTTCTCCTCAAGGCACTTCCTCAAGAAATAAATTGCATAGACTCCAGACAGCACTCCTCCTTTCTTCCTGCCTACAGCTGGTGCTAATCCCCTGTCTTCCCAGCAAAATCGTAATGGATGGCAATCCTCTGAGGCATGCCACAAACTAATATTCTCAGCGATGAGACTATCTTCAAAGGGAAGAAGGAAAAAAAGGAAAACCGTTGACACCCTGAATCCCCTATGCCCATAATTTCCCCCATGAATCACATTAACTTCTATACACTCTAAATCCCATTTTCAGGGGCAGCACTGAAGGAAGGAGGTTGGCACAATTATCCACTGCCACTGACAAAGTGTGTCAAATTGATAAAGAATATATGTATGTAAAATGGGAGAGCCAGTGTACAAAGGTGAGGTATAGTATATCATAATAATCCTTTCATAGCTGGAATCCCATTAGCTACGGTTCGGTGACTTACAATAAGAGAGGTCAGATCATTGCTGTGATCCACTGTCACAGGCTGTTGACACCACTCTGCCACAGATCCTGCTGCCCTCTGCTGCATTATATATGGCACTGGCACTTTATTTTCCTGTAATATTACTTTCAAGCATATAAGTATATATATAATATTACGTATAATAATTTATATATATATATATTTATATATGTATTTATTTATTTACTGTATGCAGTTTTTTTTCTTTTTTTTTTGGAAAGGAGAGTGCAGAGAGACAGGAAGCTGAGCATAGAGCTGTGCAACTCTGTAACACATGGCACAGGCTGGAATCAAACCGGAGGTGCTGTGAAGACATTGAGAACACGGCACACTAGCCATTCAACCACCGGTGCCCCCACCCACAATGTTCAAGCACTGATGTACTGCCGAACATCTGTTAGAGCAGTGTTTCTTGACTTCAGATTAAATGTATACAGTATAGTGAGTATACAGTTTGTTTTTGTTAGTTTTTCCACATTAAAATTTGTTTAGGTTTCGGAGGATAAATTGAGCACTGGAGTCTCGTTTCAATGGTGCAGAGATCACAAATATTTACACAAAATCTAAACAAAGGTGCAATGAAAATTACATGAAAATATCGCAACATCAACTGAAACACAAACAAATACAACAAAATGTAATATCATACATTTCCCAAAGATATACATACATACATACAGTACAGTAAGCAGATCCAGTCTGAATACCAACTGAAGATGATTCCCATGTGTGAGGGGCATTCCATTTAAAAGCAGTTTTCCAACACCAAAGAGGTGAACTTTGGGCCCCAACATGAGATAAGGGCTGCTGTACCATGGCTCTTTCCCAATGCATTTCTGCCTCTCTTAACTGAGAGGGAGGGAACCAAGATGTCCATGCAGCATCACTTAACATTAATTGATCAACAAGCATCATGGCTATGGCAATTAATCCTTTGGAAACAAAGTCTACATCTCTTCATATATATTTTATGTGTCCTGCCAAAGAGCTGAAACCAAAGCACATAGCAGCCTACTCATCCCTATACTGTTCCAGAGATCACAGCCCTTGAGACCAGGATGTACAGTGGAAGAATGTAGAAGAAAAACAGCAGAAGCTAAAGCAAGGAAAGAAAGCTACTCTAAAACTTCAGAACTATCGACTATCTCAGTAACAAAGGACAGTCTTATAATGGAAAAGTTGAATGTAATTTCTTCCCCACCACTTCTATATCACGCTACTAAAATTGAAACATTGCATAGCGGGATAATGACACTACTGAAATTACCTTTCATTCAATGTACCTTCTTACCAAGAGCATGCCTTCAGGTAAAATGAGACATGAATAGCCAATTTACCTGCATGTAAGCTGCCTCACAATTGAGCCTGAACTCAGTGCACCTAGACAGAGTTTTACGTAACAGGCTGTGTCACTCTAATAAGACCGGTTTCTCATTCACAGCGATGGCTCCCTTGATAGCTGTCTCAGCCTCTGCCTTTTTCCCAAGACCAGAGACAAATATGGAAGAACTACTGTACGTTTGGTGGCAGCAGAGTCGGAAGCCCTGCTGTCGTGGGTGAGATGGAGGAGATGATTTACAACCCTCTGTTCTCTCTCTGCTGGGATAATCACTGGACCAGACCTATTTATTGGGCCAAAGGCCAGGAACTCCACCAATAGTCCACAACTTTTTCTTAAAGTGAGATGGAACCGGTGTACTGGTATATATTTCTCTCTCCTTTCTTACTTTTCAGTCATTCATTCATTCATATTAACGCATAATCATCATAATCACCATCACATATACTTTAAGGAAAGTCAGTATAATCAATAAAAAGGCAGTAGTGGGAACAGTGACATTGCTAAACAAATAATAGATGTTATGACTATGCATCAAGAAGTTCTCAATATTCTTTTTCAGAAGTAGCAATACCACTAAAAAGTATTGCATCAAAATATTATACAAAGTAAAAGTACTATAATGTTTTAATAATGTCAGATTTCTTCAAAATAGGACTTAAAGGAGGAGTTCACCCAAAAAATTACTTATTTTCTATCAATTACACACCCCATGAAGCCTTGATTTCATGGATTTATTTTTGTTTTTGTGGCATTCCTAAGACAATAGTTTGATGACGTGTGTATTTCCGGTAGGAGACACAAATAATCTAAATTCTGTCTCCTACCGGATACATTAGCCGGTAGGAGACGGGAATCAAATTATTAGCTTAGGAATGCGACAAAAACAAAAAAGAATCCACGGATTCAAGGCTTCATAGGGTGTGCAATTGATAGAAAATAAGTCATTTTTTGGGTGAACTCCTCCTTTAAGTGGTTGATATTTTGTATTAGTAATGTCAATCTGAAAAGTAAGTAAGTGTGTGTGTGTGTGTGCATGCATTGTGTGTGTGTGTGTGTGTGTGTGTGTGTGTGTGTGTGTGTGTGTGTGTGTGTGTGTGTGTGTGTGTGTGTGTGTGTGTGTGTGTGTGTGTGTGTGTGTGTGTGTGTGTGTGTGTGCATGCATGCGTGGGTCAGTGCATATAGGAAGGTTGCCTCTAGTCTAATGTAAGTGTTTATTTCAGATTCTGTCATGGGACTGTAACTTGACATAGCGTGCCTATTCTCGGACAAACATTAACATTTGCAGAAAATAGCCGACAAATTCACAACTTTGTAGATCGGCTATTTTTGGCTATTAAAAAAGAACGGCTAAACATTCATTAGAACATCTTATCTTACTATCTTACTACTATATAATTGACAAAAGCTCAGAAAGTTCGACAGCGATTCGCAAGCACAGGATCACTCCATATGCCTCCAAGACCCGTCACAGACTGTTGATCAGAGCTATGGCTATGTTTTAGGCATCTTACCCCACCTCGATCAGTGATCGGACTCTCGGTTTGATCGATTCTCTGATTTTCCTATCAGACCCTCAGTCTGATCTGGCAGGTTGCCATAGCAACCAGATACAGGAAGTCTGACCTCTTTATCACATAACCGAGGTTGGGAGGTTGGGAGGATGTGACTAGAGGTTAGGGCCGCAAAGCAAAGCAAAGCGGGGAGCCGAGGGGAGACGGACTTCGCATGACGTGTGTGCAGAGCTATAATTAGCCGTCATGGTTCATAAATATCTCTTACAGAGCCATGCCACGCAAAAGAGAACCATCTCTGGGCCGTCGTACCCGAAACGCCAAGCGCATGTGTGTCCTTCGTGCAGTAGAACATCTAAACGCAACACGCTGTAAAAGCAAGAGCGTAAAACGTAAAAGGACCACAAAAAGGGACAGAAACTTTAGAAGAGCATGGACATATCCACACCAAACCACAGAAATAGTTGACTTTCACACACCAACTATGGATAGCGTCTGCAATTCATGCCATGCTGTCATGTTCCCCTGGGAAACATCAAAAGGTCCTGTTGGTAAGAAGTCCTTCCGTGACTGTTGCCAATATGGAAAGATCCAACTCCAAACATTCATGGACCCCACTCCTAGACTACAATCTCTGTTTGACAGGGACTCTCTCCAATCCAGGCAATTCATGGACAACATCAGGCAGAATAATGGTTTAGTATCAATGGCTTCCAGGAACGTCACTGGTATGATAGTGGAGTTCAAAGGATAAGGACCAAAGACATTCAAGATGAGTGGCCAGATGTACCACATTACTCCATCTGCAATCTTTCCTGACAGTACAAAGATGCCCAAATTCTCACAAATCTTTGTCTTTGATCAAGATAATGAAATTAAGAACCGCCTTCATCAAGCAAAAGGAGATGAACTTATTATGAAAGACACATTGACCTTGATTCAAGATGAGTTAAAGACAGTCAATCGTTTAGTAAAGTCCTTTCAAACCGGTGCCGACATCTTCACACCACTAAAGGACGAGGAGGAAATTGACTATTTAGAAGGGATGACAGTCGAAATGTTCGAGGACTATGATGAATTAGAACACTGTAATAGTGTCTTGACTTTGAGTCAGGTAAAAAGAGAAGAATTGGAACAATACAGTGGACAATGATAAAAATTATGTTAATCTTCCAACCACACCATTGAAGGATGAGGAGGAAATTGACTATTTAGAAGGGATGACAGTTGAAATGTTTTTGGACGATGATGAGTGGTAGTACGATGGTAATTTAACACATCACATTTCGTAATGATGTGTCTTTTATTGTCTCCGCCAGGCCGAAAGGCATGGCGAGAGAGTATGTTTTACCCCCTGTCCGTCCGTGTGTGTGTGTGTCCGTCCGTCCGTCATTCTGTCATTTTGTGGACAGCTAATCTCTGGCACCGGTAGCTTGATCAGAGCGAAACTGTGCACACACACTCCCTGGATGCCAGAGCAGAACCTCTGCTCCAAATTTTTCACATAGGCCTTTTATAGCGCCACCAGGAGGCTGATTTGTGCAAAACACATTTTTGGACTGTACACCTACAGATTATGGCCCAAAATCCCGCAAATCGGTACACAGTATCTCTATAGTCATTAAAAGAAACGGCTCATTTCAGATTTTTCATATTCCATCCTGATTGGCAAAAATTGCCTTTCAAAGTTTGCAGGAGTACTCCGTTTCGAACAAAATGCCTCAGATCATGAACACAGCATGCAATTTCCGTGAAATTTTGCACACTCATTCCCATAAGGCCGAGGAAGAAATGCCATTTGAAAATGTTCAAATCAGCCTCATGGTGGCGCTGTAACAGGCCGATTCGTGTTTTTACCTACAACTGCACCGATCAGTGTAAAACTTTGTATGCACACTATCTAGAGGCCAAGGAAAAACCTTTGCCCTGCATTTTTCACATTTGCCTTTTATAGCGCCACCAGGAGGCAGACTTATGTAAAACAAGCATTCAGATTTGATCCAAATTTCACGCAAATCGGTACACATGATCTCTATAGTCATGTGATCAAAACCAATCTGTTTGATTTTTCATATTCCATCCTGATTGGCTAACATTGACAGGAGTGGCCCGTTTTGAACAAAATGCCGCAAATCATGAACGCAGCGTCCGATTGCGGTGAAACTTTTAATGCACATTTGCACTACGTTGAGGAACAAATGCCACCCTTTTAACATTGGCCTGTTATAGCGCCACCAGCAGGTCAAATTTAGCAAAACACATTTTTAGAACAAAATGCCTCAAATCATGAATGCATGTTCGATTGCCGTGCACGGCCTAGGAATAAATGGCACCCTTTTCACATTGGCCTATTATAGTGCCACCAGGAAGCCAAAATAACCTACCTGACCTGGCGGAGACCTGTGCTCCGAGGAGCACTTTTTCTAGTTTTTTAATGTTTTTTGTTTTTTTGTTTTTTTTGTTTGGTAAGGGTTTTTTATTTTATTTGTTAAACTAGATGTGAGGGCCGCTTTTTTGCGGCCCTGACATCTAGTTAATTAATAACTACAAACAATATGAGAGCAATATGACCAATCCTACTGTAATCTAGGTATGGATAAATCATTGCAGATATGTCCGGCAGTAAATTACATACACAGCGAAATAAATAATATAAAACGTACTGGGCTTGTGTGTCAGTTATTGCACACACTGGGGTGAGAGGATTGGGGGTAAAAGCAGCATTCTTTAATTGTACGACAGCTTTGGGAAAGAAGCTGTTTTTCTTCCTGGAAGTCTGAGCTGTAACATTCCTGTATCTCCTTCCAGGTGACAAGAGGTTGAACAAAAGGTGGCTGGGGTGGAATGGATTTTTAATGATATGGTGAGCCCGTTTCAAGCACCGTGATTGAGTCCAAGTCCAGTAGATGGGTCCCAATGGTGTCCTGTGCTGTGTAACTCAGCACAGGACACCATTGGGCCTGTGTTCACTGTCCGCTGGAGAGCTTTTCGGTTGGCGTGATTGCAGTTGGCATACCGCACTGGTATGCAGTATGTCAGCATTCTTTCAATATAGTACTACAGAAGTAGTTCACAAGAAGTTTTTGGGATAGATTAAAGTCCTCAGATAGCAGAGGCACTGCTGAGCTACAATCAGAGGGTTGTTGGTCCAGTTGAGCTCCTCTGTATGTGCATGTGCATGTGCAAAGCATGTGAACTTTTGGTGGGGAGTGTTTGCTTTCCTGTAATCAAGGACCACTTCCTTGTTTTGTATTTTTCCCATGTTGTGATCATTGCACAATGTTTACAGAATCTGCACCTCTTCTCTGTGTTCCATCATTCTTTGTTATCCAATAATTGTAGTGTTGTCTGCAAAATGTATAATTGAATTGGTAGAATACGTGGGGACACAATCATGTGTGAAAAGGGTGTAGAGGAGTGGGGTCAAAACAAAACGCAACCCTGTGGTGCTCCTGTGTTCAGGGTGAGGGTAGATGGTGCATTTGTCCAGTCTGGCCATTTGGGTCACTGTCAGTTTTTGAGACTGGGATACCCGGATACCAGTCCTGCATTCAGACATCCTGAGATTGACGTCACTGGAGCTTTTGATGATTGGGCCGATTTACTACCAATGATGCTTGTAAATGTTCCCATGCTCTGGGCGGGCGTGTAAGCGAACCACAGGCTGCTTTCGCTGGCCAGTGCTGGGAACTGGGAACAGACCCGGAAAGACAGACAGGACTGCCGCAACTTGTTTCTAAACAAACTATTCATTGTAGCCGATAAATACATCATGTAATTGTTTGGTATTGATTAATATTGCATACCCAGCCTCTTTGTTTTCGCTATGTCCACTCCGCCCGGGCTCTCTCCTGCCCGGCAAAAGCGGCTTGCACCGCAGGGACACCCACCAGAACGCAAAAAAGATAAAAGCGATGGAACTGTGTTTATTTGTCACATATGCTGAATCTGTGTGTGTGTGTGTGTGTGTGTGTGTGTGTGTGTGTGTGTGTGTGTGTGTGTGTGTGTGTGTGTGTGTGTGTGTGTGTGTGTGTGTGTGTGTGTGTGTGTGTGTGTGTGTTCGCAGTGTTCGCTGTGTCCGCTCTGCCAGGCTCTGCCTGGTCTGTTGGTGTAATTAAGAGATTTGATAGGGGATATATGTTTTATATACACAAATTTACAGATAAAAGAGCGTCGGAAAAGGTTTGTGCATTAAGTTACAACCCGGTATCCCAGTCACACACATGACATATTTCATTTGTTCTTGTTATTAGTGTGTAATCATACAAACAATATTAAGATTTATAAACTTGTTGGACATTTCTGAACAACATTTTTTAATACATTACCAAATTATGAAATAGGAGAAGTAGTAATAAAGTAGAAAAAGTGCTCCTCGGAGCACAGGTCAGGTAGGTTATTGTGGGCCAGCAATGTTTGGAATTCGCCAATCAGGGTGGAATAGGAAAAATCTGACTAGTTCCGTCTTGATCACATGAACATAGAGATAATGTGTACTGATTTGCGTGATGTTTGGACAAAATCTGTAGGAGCAATATAAACAAATTTGCTTCGAAAACAAAATTCTCCTGGTAGCACTATAATAAGGCAATGTGAAAAGGGTGGTATTTGTGCGTGCAAAGGTTCACAGCAATCGGATGCTGCATTCATGATTTGAGGTATCTTATTCAAAACTGACCACTCCTACAAACTTTAGATGCCAATCTTAGCCAATCAGGATAGAATATGAACAATTGGACAGATTTGTCTTGATCACATGACTATAAAGATCATGTGTACCGATTTGCGTGATATTTTGATGGACAGGGTGCAAAACATAGTCTCGGCCATGCCTTCAGCTTAGCGGAGACAATTATGCAAAAACAATACATTTCTGTACTGTATCTATCATTTAGTATCTCAGAATATTCAACACAGTATCGAGATGATCCATAATCTCATATAATCCCAAGGCTCTGTGGTTCTTAAGTAAATCCCTATTCAATATACCTCTAATCCTATGATCACTGGTCTCAGAAGAACACATGGGAGAGGTCAACACACGAGAAGACAGAAGATTGAACAAGAGGGCCCCAGACTGAGGAAGACTGACCAGCCACATCTTCCTTGCTCGTTTTTCACTCTTAAGTGGATGAACAAATGTCTGGCCTGCTATGGCATGTGGAGACAGGGTTCAATGTCTTTCAAAGGCTGAGGAAGACACTGAGCTTGTGGCTGGAAGCAGCAGTGAGCCAGTCAGACCTTCAGTAATCCTATGATGTGTGTGTGAGACGAGGGGAGTTGAGGAAACAAGGTCTCGGAACAGTGGCACAGGGACAATGGTGGCTCTGTGAGGCAGACAGCTGGGCTCCCCTGTCCCTCTCTGCCTCCTCCCCACCCCTTTCCCCGACATGGCTTTGTTCCACTAGCTTAAGACGGCAGACCCAGGGCTTCCCCCGGCCCAGTGACATCACCGCCCAGCTGATAGGAAACAACAAAGGGGCGCTGCTACAGAATGGGATGCCTTCTATTTATAAACCATGAATGAACAAGCGCTGTTATTTTGCTGCCTTGGCCATTTGTGCTACACCTTCAGGCACCAAACAAAGTATTTGGAAAAAATCAGCATAAAGGAAAGAGCTGCCATAGTGGAGCGGATTGCAAACACCCACAACCAAAGACACTTTCTCAGTGCTGAATAGCTGGAGTAGTTCTGTTATTTTCAATTGCAAGTTAAGTCATTGGGACATATTGATAGAGTCATATTGCACAAACATGATGGTGTTTTCGCTTAGAACAATACCGTAGCAAAAGATAAGATTGATATATATTTTAATGAACAAGAGCAAATATTCAATATAGCTAAATCCAACCGATTATTTTCAATCAGCAATGTGAGGGAACATAAATTGCCAAAACATCTTCCCATTGCTTTCTCTTTAACCTGCTATTCAGAAGTCACATTTCAGTAAAAAAAAAATCACACCCAGTGTGAAGTGAGCGGTGTTATTTAGCAACAACAGTGGTCATCACAGTGATGGAAGCTCACTTACATTTTTTTTTTTGAAGTGCGTGGTGCTATTTATGAGTTATGAATTTCATCATACGTCTCGCTAGCCAATCACAGTACTGAGCAAAGGGTCTGAATACTTTACAGCGAAAGACACATTTTCACGACGGTCTTTTCACGACGGTCCGAAACCCACTTATAGGAGCAGCTACACCGCTCAAAAACTATTAATAAATAATACTAAATAATATTGTATGTACCTATATATCATGGACTGGAGGAACCTTGCTGAATGAGGTAATTCAAGTGACAATATCAAATACCAATCTTTTAAGTCATATCACCCAGCAAGTTGAAATGTTATGTACTGTAGATGGGCCGTCTACTGTATGACACAGCTTGCATGACACAATTCTACCAAATGCTTCTTGGAATTTCTTTTGCAGGGCCAGATCACTGCAATAAGCAGACCCAGCTGGAGTGGCTGTGTGTTCCAGATTTGAGAGCTTGTAAAAAGACAAGGGCCCTCCAGCTATTCTCTTGTCCCTCAAAAATGCAGTATGGGAGGGTAAGTATAAGTACAGGGCTGGTCACGGAGCTAAAGCCGGCTCATCTTCAATTACTTCACCACGCGAGGGAGGGAAGGTGAAGGCTGATCAATAAAGCTCATCTCCGAGTCCTCCTTCTTGGTAGGATGTAGTGCAGCAAGCAGGCACTCTAATGATCTATCGAGGGAATTCATGCGCAACTTCAGACTGAGTCAATAGCTTTTTTCCCCTGCTTCATTCTGGTATTGACAGAAAATATTCAGTCTGCACCAGTAGATTTGAGATACAACAGAAACATTTGATGACTCAACGATCCCACGCAAGTGCAAGGTGCAGATGTTTGATTCCATTTGTTTCTTAAAATTGTTACTTTTGTACAATTGTGTAAGAAGGTTTTCATATAATATTACACCCTTCAAGGGTAACAAGACCAGTCCAAAGGCCCCACTAGCAGAACTAAAGTTGCCCCGCAATCTCACTAGTGGGGCAATAAATGGCCAAAAAAAGCAACGTTTGAGGCCAGATGGGGGGAAATATATTGTACTTAAGGAAATGCTACAATAGGAAAGACCATGGGGTCCTTAAAAACATTAGCGCTCATCCCGCAATCCGCCAATAATTGTGCCCCAAGGACGGCCATAAAGGCCATGGGACCAACAAAATCAGTATGGTTCATCCTCTGGGGAGGATGAATGTGCTAATAAGTTAATAAAGATATCTTGTGTACAAGTGGAAATTCTGACCAAAGGGTGGTGCTACAGGAAAGTCCACCAAAACCAGTATAGGCCAGGAGAATTCCAAGGCAATCCAGCCAGTTGTTTTCAAGATATGTTGGATGGACAAATCAACCGACTGACCAACATCTCCATCCTTCAAGACCTGGCGCTAATGCGGTATCCATTGATATCTATGAGGTATATGTTATTGTTAAATTATCTATTTTTGTGGTAACCTTCACTGGAACCATTTGCCTCAGTTTAAGTACTGGCTACTGGTCAAATAAAGTAATTTAGAGGAATGTCATATTAAAATGCTGGAACTGAGAGCACCTGGCAACGATTGTGCTTAAATATCATCACCGTTCTTAAATCTAGGCAAACGTTTACCAGGATACTGAAAGCTAAAAGTACTTAATAATTAATACAGTAATGTGTGTGAAGTAAAAATGAGAAACAGGCTCCCATGTGTCCCAAAAAAAATAAATGTATGACTCACAATTAGGTCCCGACCCAGTGTTTAGGACCTCATCTGGAGAGAGAGGAGAGAAGATAGATAGAGTGTAAGCGGCAGCGGTTGGAGCCAAAGAGAGGGAATGTATCACCTCTCGTGATACATTCCCCTATCACCATGCCCCTCACCATGCCCCTCACCCCTCTACAATAGATAGATACCTTTAATGATTGTGGTCGTGGACTTCATTTACTTTTTGGAAGGATTTTGACAGGTACAGGGGTATCCCAATGTTGCATTGGAGTAACGCATTGGAATAACTTGGAGCATGGAGTAACTGCTACAGCGCCTGCACCAATCGGCATTGTTAGGCACGCTTGTCAGCAGTTTGTGTTGTGTGTCATGTAAGACCAGAACTCTAAACAGCCTGTATAAAGTGTGAAGATGTCTTTACACGTCATCCTTGTAGCCTACTGCTAGTGTAACATGAAATTATAGAGAGGAGGAGAGACAGTGATAGAAGTATAGAGAGAGAGAGCCCCAGTATTCCGAAACTCAGGTCTTCTGTTCCGAGTGTCCATATTCCTTCATGTCTCAGGTCTTTCTCCATAAACACATGAAGAGGAGCCACAATGGCCGCTACTCCCAAACGCTGAGGAACGGACACATTCCCTCAGTAGCCTGTCATCAAATAACCAGCTCTTTAACCAACCAGAAACAAGGAGACACAGATGAACCAAGCTCTTTCAGTCATCAACAGTTTACAGCCTTAGTTACACCACCAGGAGAAGTCAATACACATCAACTGACAGGAAAGGAAACCCACATCTGTAAACAACGTGACAAGAGTTTCAGTTAGGTAACCTGAAGACACACCAGAGTATCCACACTGGACAAAAACCTTTCCACTGTAAACAGTGTGACAAGAGTTTCAGTCGGTTAAATAACCTGAAGAGACACCAGAGTATCCACACTGGAGAAAAACCTTTCTACTGTAAAGAGTGTGACAAGAGCTTCAGTTGGTCAGCTAACCTGAAGGCACACCAGCAAATCCACACTGGAGAAAAACCTTTCAATTGTAAACAGTGTTACAAGACTTTCAATCAGTTAAGTAATCTGAAGGCACACCAACGTATCCACAATGGAGAAAAACCTTTCCTCTGTAAACAGTGTTACAAGACTTTCAATCAGTTAAGTAATCTGAAGGCACACCAACGTATCCACAATGGAGAAAAACCTTTCTATTGTAAAGAGTGTGACACGAGTTTCAGTCATGTAAATCACCTGAAGACACACCAACGTATCCACACTGGAGAAAGACCTTTCCTCTGTAAACAGTGTTACGCAAGATTGGGTGGCGCAAGATTAATGCTGCTTCCCACTACTGTGAAGTCTAGGGGTTTGGATCCACCATGGTGCACCTGGCTCGCCGACAGTGTTGCCAGATTCTGTGAGAGAAACAAGCGACCAGGTCTAGGAAAACCAGCCCAAAAGAAGCGACTATGGGCCACATGAGCGCTTTAACACATACATCAGCTATTTGAAAATAGCAGATCTACAAGCTCACAACGCGTCGCGATGTGAGCTTGTATAAAAAAATAAAATCTTGCGGAGAAATTATGATAAGCAGATCTGGCAACCCTGCTCGCCGAGTGTCTATACGAACAAAATTGGCCACGTTGGGAAGCCGGGTGGGGAGGGAAAGCTTTATCACTGTACATACTTGATGGCGACTGATTTCCCCTCGCAGGATCAATAAAGGCCGATCTATCTATACTCCTATGGGCTGGGTCGCACCTCTTATTCGGGAATGTTAAACGGGAGGAGTAGGGCATACTACGTACTACGTACATACTACGTAGGGCGTACTACGTCTTCCCGGTGGAGCTCACTCGCCGGTGAGCCAGTAGGGTACAACAGCAGTGGCAAGCAGTGGGAGAAATTAGCATAACGACTACATGTTGGTCTACAAACAACACCTAGAAGAATTTTATGAGGCTGGAAAAAAATCCCAAGACAAAATGTACGTTGGTACAGCTGGGGATACTCGAAGACCCTTAGCAGAGTATTTGATATATTCATTGTTCTTTTTTCTTTTATTTTTGTATTTCTTTACTGTGCTCTTGTACCCTTCTTCTTGTTTATTCTACTTCTTGGATTGTTATTTTTGTTTATTGTCTTTTGTTGGGGTCTTTTGGGGGGAGGGGGGTTGTCTGTGTTTGTATGATAGACATCAACACAAAGATGAATATTGTAGCTCTATCGGGTCTGGTAAATTCCAAATGACATAAGAATAATTCAACGCATCCATCCAACAAAACAGCATCCATGAATGTTTCGGAATGTGTTTATTGAGAGGTCAACAATCAGTTATTGTGGTTGCATGGCCTTAAGTGGTCTTTTGGGTCCACATTTTAAGGGGAGTTGCCAAAGAGATATTTGAGCCGTTGAGCGTTTCAGAGACATAGTGTCAGACACCAGTACTCAACACTAGGTCTTGTCCCAAAAATCCTGTATTAGCCAGGTCCCTTGCACACCGAGTTTAAAAGATCCAAGACCAACAATTACAACATATTCCCAGCCCTCACTATTATTACTTTTCAAGAGTTTCTTTGCTCCCAGGAGAGTTGAGGAGAGAAGCCGGTCTCTGCTTAAATAGCCTAGAAATTCATCTCAATTTCACAAGAGTCTAAACTACAATTGCAGACGTGGGGAGAGAGGAGACAGCAGGGCAGGCAGATTGGATTCCAGGACACCCCCCTCCCCCTCGAGAATATCTAGACCAAACTCTCCCACCCCACCACACACCCCCACCTCCTTCCTCCCTGTAGGCTCTCTGACCTCAAGAGCACGGAGAAAACACATGACATCATCCTACATGGAGCTTTGTCTGCCACTGCCACGTTCCAACATTTATCTGATCATCACCGAACTTCTGAAAATATTTTCTGATGGCAGCAATATTTTGCCAAGTCACTGTATGTACGTGAGTGTAGACTAGGGTTGAGACTGGAGACAGTAATATGACTACCTCAACCACTTTCAATTTTGGACATGTCATTATGTGAAACATTTCCAAACTATTCAAACATTTTCAAAGCTAAATTAGCAAAAATCTTAGATCTACAGTATAAGCTCACAATGCGGCACAATGCGGCACATTGTCACATTGTAGATTGGCTATTTTCATGCAACTGCATCAAACAACAAAGTATTCAAGTAGGGCTGAAGTGGTTAAAACAAGGGAGGTGAAAATTGCCATTGTAGCACTAGGAAGATGATTGGAATTCTGGACCCCATGATGATACATTATACTGACTAATAAATGACTAATACTATTCATTAAATAATAGCAATAGGCCTATAGGCCATAGCATCTTTTTGGAATAGAACTGTTAGTTCTGGCTTATTAGCGCAGAGGTGACTGCTCAGCCTTGAGTGGAGGGTGTGTGTGGAAGTGGGTCGGGGAAGGGGGTTAACTGTGATTAATTGCCGCAATTAAAGAGATGAAAAGGAGCTGGACGTGTAATGAATCCATCAAGCTTTTGGTTTTACAGTGTAGAGCTGATGTGCCGTGACAGACCTGTCACTCTTGGTTCAATAAACCCTAAAGTCCAGTTTATAGACGACATACACAGAAATTACCTTTTACATGCGCAAGGCATCTTTATTGACAAACAAGGGAGATTCCCTCTATACTATGTGAATAAAAGAACAGCAAATTAATGATATTAAAACAATACGACCTGATATATCACGAAGGCAATTCGCTCCACATCTAAGTCTGCATGCAAACAAGCGCTCGGTTGAGCGCCTGGAGAATTCTGACGTTCTTATCTATTACATTCAGTATATCAACGCTGTGGCTATCAAGGCCTGTCTTCTGACTGCACTCTATAAAGTAAAGGTTGACGGCCCAAGGTTCCACAATGGACCATCAAGCCCTCCTTGGGTACGAATTTAGTACCCACAACAACACAAGATTAAACACTTAAACAGTACTTTATAGAAATTATCCACTTGCATAACATATTTCATGTTTAAAAAAATCAGGTCCCATTATTCTCTTTTTGAGTCATGTGAGCCGAGGAAAACCCTTTTCTTTGAAGGGGAAACTCTGAACTAGGCTGGGGCAGTCCCAAACCTACCATCTGGACATGAGCTCTTATTGGGGACAATTACATCATTTGATTCCATATTGCATTGCTAAACTTAGGGTCCCTCAGTGGGGCATTCCCACTGAGTTTTCCTTTACAAGCAACTATTCTAACATGTGTAATATATATATATTTTTAAAAAAAAATCATTCATCTTGTTCTCTGTGTGCATTTTTGGTTTCTTCTCCAATTCCTCTGGTTGAGGTGGTCACTTTTCCGAGCCCGGAGGAGGAGGTTCCGACAGAGCCCAAGACTAGGCCCCCCCCCAACCCATCCAGTGCCATTAACAAATGTACTTGGCACTGAATGAGCTAAGAGACGGAGGTCCCACTCCCGAGCCCCCGGGTCCGTACCCTCCTGGGGCCTGAGACCGGAGCCCCCCGTATTATACACAGGGGCCCCAACCCCCAAGCGCCAGTCAGATCCGTACCCTCCTTGAGGTCGAAAGTCGGGGCGTAGATATTGTGCAGGGGTGTTCTTCGTCAAGTTCAGCATGGGGGCCCAGGTGGCAATATAATGTTTCTGTGGTGTGTATTGGGATCACTCTGTCACTGCTCTCTTATCACTTGCCATTTGCGAAGGGCAAGACAGCCTATATTTAATGTGCCTAAAGCTGCCAGGGAGATCGCTACGATCAGATTATGTCCCCCAACATTACTATCAAAATCAAAATCAAAATTAATATGTATTCTGGGGTCGTTCAGTGGCCTTGGGCAGCATAGATGTACCCCATGAAACAATGGTATGTTCCTGTCTGGCTGAGAGTGATATTGGTACTACTCAAATTAAATGTGTAGTGTCCCTCCTTTATCTAAAAAAAAAAATTGGGTGGGGGTTTGATGGTGAGTCTTTGATCTCTATCATATTATTTCCCTCCTTGACCTGACACCCGGCAGGGCACACAGCATAGGAATGTGCAGAGGCCAGGGTGCCACCCTCCTTTACCTTTTTTGACATACACAACAACACATACCATACACAAAATGTAATTGGAAACACAACAAAACAACTTTCCTGTGCTTTATGCACAGGTCAATTGACATTATTCTCGGGCTGTACAAAATTGTACAATTCTCTTCTGCAACCCATGACCTGTTTCAGAGAAATGGAAGGTTAATGACAGCAAAATTACATAACCTTAATCACACCTTGGTCAATCAGTGGTCACATGGTAATTGAAATAAACGTTAGGTCAATGATGAGCAAGATGCTTGGATACATTTTACACCGCATGGTTGCTGATGTAAAGTATGACCTCTTTTGAAACCAAAACCCGGCATGTTCTCATAATGTAAACCAAACGCACTGACCATTAACATAAGAGGGAGATATTCTGAGCACCACACACAAACACCTCACTTCGCTGTATGTGAATCAAATCAAGCCAGAGCACAAAAGGAGCCAACACGCACACAGCATGTTTCCGTTCAGTTAACTAATTTGACATTGGCCTGTATAATTTAGTTTAATTTGAATATATATATAGTTTGATTGTGGCATTCTATTTAACACTACACATTACAACAGTTTCACTTCAATTTGGTTGTTTTCTCTGATTAAGCTATTATAGTTATTTTAGTCTATGATGTCACTATACATCAGATGTAATATTATATTACTACTGGTGAAATATTATTATGTGATCTTTTGAAACTTTAATCTATGCGAGTCAAAATCAGGTTTACTCTATAATATATTAGTGCAACTAATTGTTTGTTTGTTAAAGCAGAAATACATTTGTTTTAAATTCATCTAATATATATATTTTTTTTTATTGTGTCCTACCCAGAGCGACAGAAAATGTATTTGTTTACACATGTCGAGGCCCCAACAACAACGATTAGCAGTAAGTCAACCTTGCTTCAGATATTCCCACTTCTTGCTTAGAAAGTGTGTCCTTCTCCATGGCATAGTAGTTCCAGTGTCTGTAACAGATAAAAGTTTGTCAAAAGTCACGCAAGCTTTCCCAAGGCTTGCTCTCTGGATGCCATAGGTGTCATCGGAAGTGAGTCTCGTGAACACTGCAGTTTGCAATGTTGGTGCCCCTCTGCCTCAGCATGTCGATCAGACAGAATTATAGGGCCTTCCACTGCATGTTTCCAGTTCATAGAAAGAAATGACCGTCCGCCAACCAGTGTTGCAGTCCTCGAATGTGAAACCAACCCATTTCTAAAGTCTGAGATAGTTGTAATAAAAAAATATAGATATACTAATGTAACAATACATAGAAGCGTTTGGGCTTTCTGTCCACTGTTACATTCTTAAAATCATTATAATAATAATTATTATTATTATTACTTATTTTAAATATAACCTATTTATTTTACACTTACACTCTACTTACTTCTCCACACGGTCAAATTGGCTTTTTTCTTTATTATTATTATATATATATTTTTTTACTGATATTCAGTTCAGAGTCAACAATCACTTAGAAGAACATCACCTTAGTGCACTTGCATGTTGTTTCTGGTCTGGTCACTTCTAAGAAAGTAAACTGTTGGTTTTTGGGATTATACAAATCATAGGTATACAACATATTGCAGACTGTGCATAAAATTTAACGAAAATAGCAGATCTACAAATTGATACAATTATTACGGATAACGCTTAGTTTGGTCACAGTACATTATTTCTGCATATAAGATCTGATCAGTTCACAGGGTCCCCCCTTTTTTTTCTATAGTGCTGCGCCAGGCTCTCTCTCTCTCTCTCTCTCTCTCTCTCTGAGGGGAGTGACTCACTTACTGTATGGAAGCTATTGTTTTTTTCTGTTTTTTTTTCCTGCAGAATTCTCTGAAGAAACTAATTTATTTGAACATCATATTTCTCTCCTCGCTTTTTTTCCTCTTTTTCCATCTTCCAAAATACCTGACTCCAATCTTTTAATCTAAGGGCTACCACTTAGTTATCTGTGTCCTTAATTTCTGGGATTACGAATCATAGTTATAGCGTATTTCAGACTGTTCATAACTCTAACAACAATAGCAGATTCTACTAGCACAATGAGTCACTATTGAGCTAGCCTAAACAGCCACGGTTTCCAGTAATCATACTGGAGTAAATGTACAATGTCGGCTTCTGAAATGTACACTTAAGTAGAAGTAAAAGTATTGAAAACTGGAACCACTCTAGTGAGATACAAAATGGGACCCTCAAAATGTACTCAAGTAGAGCACTTGAGTAAATATACTTCGTGACCTTGGCTTCCACCACTGAACCCCGTGCAGGCGGTTATCTTCCTTGTTTAAATTCCTAAGCAGGACAAAATCTCTAAACAAAATGCTTACGGAGCAGATTACACTATCCACTGACATGTACTTGGGTCAAAGTACCAAAAACAAAAAATGGTGTCGGAGTGGAGTGAGACACCAACGTGAGAAGTGTTTAATAGGCAGCCTGTCCCCATGCACAAGTTTCCCTTTGAAAATAGCAGATCCACAAGCACGAAGTGCTTGAGATGAAATAGCTTGTGAGCTTGTAGATCGGCAATTTCCAAATGGCTGAGCTGTATGCAGGGCTGAAGTGGTTCTGCAGCAATTATCTACCACTTCAAAGTAAACAGTTACCAACGTTCTCAAGGTGTTTTGCAGGGGCAGAAGCACACTGTCTGCCTCTGAGATGTATGCAGTGGAAGTTAAAATACAGATAGCTGTAAGGGCTTTTTAAAGTAACAATACCTCAAGACTGTACTTAAGCACAAACCTGGACCTCAGGAAGAATAGTCTCCACTAAGGTGTAGACTAGTGGATGCTCCTTAAAAAAAAACAACAACAAACAAACAGACAGGACTTACAGAGGCCTTCATTCATTCGGAACACATACATATAACATACATATGAAGACACATATGACACACTGTAGTACTATTTAGGGGGCAACCCTAGGCTGCAGAGCCAGCCGTTCACGTCACCTCGCTCGGATGCTGGAGCTAAACATAACGTGCATGTAACCTGTAGTATTTTTGGGGTCGCCCCTTAGCGGCAGTCTCAGCTTAAACATAATATAACCTGTAGTATTTTCTTAGCCGCAGTCTCAGCTTTCACATAATATAACCTGTAGTATTTTCTTAGCCGCAGTCTCAGCTTTCACATAATATAACCTGTAGTATTTTCTTAGCCGCAGTCTCAGCTTTCACATAATATAACCTGTAGTATTTTCTTAGCCGCAGTCTCAGCTTTCACATAATATAACCTGTAGTATTTTCTTAGCCGCAGTCTCAGCTTTCACATAATATAACCTGTAGTATTTTCTTAGCCGCAGTCCCAGCTTTCACATAATATAACCTGTAGTATTTTCTTAGCCGCAGTCTCAGCTTTCACATAATATAACCTGTAGTATTTTCTTAGCCGCAGTCTCAGCTTTCACATAATATAACCTGTAGTATTTTCTTAGCCGCAGTCTCAGCTTTCACATAATATAACCTGTAGTATTTTCTTAGCCGCAGTCTCAGCTTTCACATAATATAACCTGTAGTATTTTCTTAGCCGCAGTCTCAGCTTTCACATAACAACACATAACGTACACAACTTAGGCTACACGCTATCTTCTCCCATGTACCCGGCGTGGTTTGCGGTTTAGAGATCCTAGTAAAGGCCACTTATTGTATTGTCTCAGTAAACTGTTGGATCATAGAATACAGAGAGACAGTGTAGTGTCTCAGTAAACCATAGGATCATAAAGTACACTGAGACAGTGTGGTTTATCAGTAAACCATAGGACCACAGAACACAGAGAAACAGTGTAGTGTCTCAGTAACCTATAGGACCACAGAATACAGAGAAACAGTGTAGTGTCTCAGTAAACTATAGGACCACAGAATACAGAGAAACAGTGTAGTGTCTCAGTAAACTATAGGACCATAGAATACAGAGAAACAGTGTAGTGTCTCAGTAAACTATAGGACCATTATGACAATTGTAAGGATATATTCATGCAGGCACACAGACAAACCCCCAGCACCTAGTGTAAAACTAATATTAGATAAATTCACCCGCACCGAAAACCAAAGCGTGAAAAGGTGGTATTTCGAGGTACAACAAGAATAAATCCATATATGTATATATATAGCCATGCATTGCTCGAACACCCAAGTTGGATCGTGGGTTATTCTAGAGGCCTTGACATGAATATATATATATAAATAAAGACAAATAACTGATAGTAACAGCTGATAGTTAAACATCTGTGTAAAAAAACGTCGGGGTGTCTCCGGTGGTCTCATAAACATATACAGAGACAGTTGCTGGGAGGATCAACTCGGTCCACCCAGCCACGCTAACAGGACATCATGGGGTATAGGAAGTACAGAGCCTAAGTATTAAACACAAAGGTCATTCAATCTGCTGTTCAGTGGTGACTTCACATGTATGCAATCATATTTACACATTGTCTTTAATAATTGACCTAAATTTGGTATAATACAATTCACATATAGCACCGCGTGTACCCTTCCTGGGGCCCCAAGGAATTGTAGCACATAGTGTATGTGCGAATTGTTATTTGGATCTTATGGATCCAGCGGTCGTCTGGACTGGACAGGGTCACGGTCGGGGTCACCAGCTGATGTGCCGTGACAGACCTGTCACTCTTGGTTCAATAAACCCTAAAGTCCAGTTTATAGACGACATACACAGAAATTACCTTTTACATGCGCAAGGCATCTTTATTGACAAACAAGGGAGATTCCCTCTATACTATGTGAATAAAAGAACAGCAAATTAATGATATTAAAACAATACGACCTGATATATCACGAAGGCAATTCGCTCCACATCTAAGTCTGCATGCAAACAAGCGCTCGGTTGAGCGCCTGGAGAATTCTGACGTTCTTATCTATTACATTCAGTATATCAACGCTGTGGCTATCAAGGCCTGTCTTCTGACTGCACTCTATAAAGTAAAGGTTGACGGCCCAAGGTTCCACAATGGACCATCAAGAGGGAGGCTTTGAAAAAGGTCCCAGTGCCTGCCTCAACACTCCTAATTTGATAAGATAAATCACCACAAGGCTAAAGCAAGTGTTTTAGAGCCGTTAACTCCCTATTCAGCTGTAATGGTCATCATGACATGCCTTTAAACCTCCCCCCAATTAGTGTTTCCAATTGTGAGACGGTGATATATAATGATTAGAATATGTTGTCTTCATTGTCTTGGAACTCTATTTATCCAAGGTAATTTGACAGGAATAGCCTGCCCTCTGTATAAAAACTAATTAAATGGTACAATGAAAGATCATCACTCACATTTTAGTGAGGACAACATCGATTTACATTGTTGTATTGCACGGCAGAATAAATTGAGTCATAAGGGTCTCTGAGTTAACTTTACACTCTGGATTGTACTGTATGAGTATACATTCCTGACTTTAGGATTTAAAGAAGTACAGCAGAAGGAAGGTGCATCTTCAAAGGAAAAAGTTACATTCTCCCCCAAAGAGAATTGGCCCCTCTCTCTCCAGAGACTTTTGATGTAATGGCAAAAAATACTAAAGTTAGGAGGAGGTGCCACAGAGATAGTAATCAATCATGCTGTTCTGTGTTTGGGGGGGGAATGACAACAGTGAATGGAAAAACAGACTTAGGGGAGGCCACAGGTCACTTCACATAGATCCACCAATAGGAAAAAATAGGAAATTACTAGCTGGATGGATGACAGAGGGCCATTCATCTCTTCATGAATGAGCTCACCATGACCACTTCTTCTAAACTGTGTATAGTTATATGATGACATCAACTAGCTGCCATGCTATTATTTACATTGCTAAGAAACAACATCATTTGGCAACAGATTCAGGAAACACTATTGAGTCAGCGTTCCATTGTTAAGAATTTAGAAACAACCTTATTTGGCCACACAGATTTTCAAATAGGTACCACCATCAGGTCAGCATTCCATGGTCAACATGAACTACGTCAACACTGCCAGGTTCTTTAGCCTTTGTTTATCCAAGGATGGGTTTGCTGAGCATGTTAATTTTCAGCAATGCCTTGTTTTATATTTTTGCATTTCACCACATGCACATCTGGAAGCTGCCCAGTACGACCACAGTTGGCCAGTGAACAGCACCACTGACGCAAAAACAATCACTGAAGAAGTTTACAACATCAAAATCACCTCGTAAAAAAACCCATCTGTTTATGACCAGAACGTGTTCATTCCTCCCCACTGAGTTGTGTTCCTGGCGTTATATTTTGTCCAGTTAATTATTACACTTAATTTCTGTCAGTGAACCCTTGGATTCTGCTCTCTGGATCTCAAAAGACCCATTGTCACGGGAGGGTGAAGCGTCCCTCATGGGATTAGGGGCAGAGGGGTCACAGTGTGTTATGTCACAGTTCACGGTTTACAGGCTAGAGTAACAAACACACCTCACAAAAGATGTCTCCCGCCATCACTAACCGCCGGCCTTGCATAAGAGAGACAGGGTGGCAGATGCAGGGGTGAAATACCAAGACACGCTACCCCCCCCCTCACCCCTCAACTCCAACTGGGGTTAGACGATCCCTTTGGAGCTGTCAGCATATACAGGCTTATAAAGAGGTCACTTCTGGCTGAGAGGATGGAGGAACTCGGAGAACAGTGAGCCTTTGTGCTCCAGCTCCAGCGTTGACCACAGGATTCTGTGGTGTACCAGAGGGTGTGAACATGAGGTGAGTGCACCCATGCCGTTGCCACCACTCACTCTGTGGGTACGGAGCAGCGGTTTTCAAACTTTGTGTGCCTAAGGAACACCGATGGGCAATGGGCAAATGTCAAGACACACCTGTATTCACAGTGAGAATGGCTGATACACGTCTTATCGCCAAGTGGTGTGAGCTTGTTTTTTGCTACTTTTTAAAATTTGTGGAGAAAAAAAAAGAATGAGGAAAAAAAAAAGTATATATATATAATAATAGGGATGCCAGGTTTAAAGTGGTTAATCCCAAGGCACACCTGGACTTCGCCATTGCACACCGTTTGGGAACCACTGATATAGAGCACTTTGCCATGACATTGGGCCCGATTCACTAAGCTGGTCACAAATATCAGTGTAAAAAACGTGTAAATAAAGTGACTGAAGCAGGATGTATTTTCTCTAAGCAAAAATCGACGGGCAATTCACAAAGGTGTGTGTAAATCCCTGTTTTGTGCAGATCACAGTTGTTCCTCTTTTTCACCTGAACTTAAGAGGCGTGTTCATTATGGAAGATCCTTTGCATTGCTCTACGCCCCCATATAAGACCATCAAGCAGTTTACACTCAAAATATGGGTGTAAACAGCTTAGTGAATCGAGCCCATTGTTTTTTACTTTTACATTTTGTGTCCTAAAGAGTCACTCATCAAAGTGAAATCATTACAGTAGAACATTTTATTATGTTGATATAATATTTGTGTCAACAGCAATGTTCAAACTGGTACCCCGAATAGATTTTTGACATAGGATATCCAAATTGGAATCAGATCAGCAAAAGAACATAAATGCAAACAGATTTTTGTGAATTAGATCTAAACCACATTCATAGGGGGTTTGAAATGCGATTCAAAACTGATATCTAAAGATGCGTCTCAGTCTGGATGCTCGACCCACTAAATTCAAGGTTAAACTGTCCACAACACATAATGTAGATAACGAGGAGGATGTAATGTAATGTGAGGACGTAATATGACATAACGTGCTGTAATAAAGCAGGAGTCCCTAGTGCAGTGACGATCCCTCGCCAGCTTCTCACCCACACAAACACTGTTAATTGTGTTCATTGGAATGCACTCATCTTGCACCAAGCAATCCTTCTATAATTTGACAAACCTCTGAGAGCAAAAACGTGTGCCTGGTTCTCCTCAGTGGCTGGAGCAATTGATCAGAATTTGCACACAGCCATTGACCATTACTATCTGAACTCAACTGCGAAGCCCTTTTTCCAATTTCATCAAATCTCAGCTTATTATTAGCGTTTATGTGTCAAACAATGGGAGAGCAGGGTTACCACATTTCGCGCGAGAAACAAGCAGCAAGGTCTATGAAAACAAGCCCAAACGAAGCGAGCCCTACAAGCAACAAGGTCTATGAAAAGAAGCCCAAACGAAGCGCCTTCACACATATACATTGCCTCTTGGAAAACAGCCGATCTACAAGCTCACAACGCGTCCCCACACCCACCTGCACTTTCACAACCAATACAAAAAAACACACAACCACCAACATTGCCCCTAACCGCTTACAATAGGCGAACATGGCAACACCAACTTGCACCAACCTGCACTCCGGACGGGGGTGTGTGTGTGTGTGTGTGTGTGTGTGTGTGTGTGTGTGTGTGTGTGTGTGTGTGTGTGTGTGTGTGTGGGGGGGGGGGGGTCGCTTCGCCACCATTACATTACACACGATGTCACGCCGTTGACGGGACGCGCGGGATGGAGGGAGGGGGGAGGGGGGGAGGGGGGAGGGGGGAGGGGGGGGGGGGGGCACGACGAGACACGCAACATGACGTGCAATAACCCCACGTCTGCAACTACTTTTGCCTGCACACTTCACCGGGTATGGTCTAGTAAAGAGAAACTTGGACAGACAAATCTATTGAACCAGTGGTTCACAAATGGTTTCAAACAGAACAGGGACCCGAATTTTTGCCCCCTGTACCAAATATAATATTCCTCCATTAAGTTGGTCTTTATCCTCAGAACATTGTGACCCACTTTCCCTTGCAACCCCTTTTGAGAAACAATTTTCTATAAAAAGGTTAACCTTGCCTGTCTAGACTGACAAATGCCCCTAGTATGTACCCAAAATATCCAAAGAGACCACTGTTACAAAGTACATGGAAAGAAATGGAAAGACCCTTAATGGGGATCAAATCATTTCTCACACAGCCTTTGCCACTGAACACAGCATCAAATCCATCAGTCTCGCTACACGCTGAGAGAGTGCTGCCAAGTCATACGGTTTTATCATTGGTGCACAGGATGAAGGAGCTCAGCAAAGATAGCATCGCTGACGTTTTGACTGCTGGAAGTGGTGCCATTTGTTTAGTCTGGAGAGCTGCCAGAGTCACTGGACTCCTAAATCAATTTCTGCTGAGAGTGAGACCAAGAAGTATTGCAACATGTAATCTCTCCTGGCAGACTTTGAAAATGTTAGTCTATCAAAGACAGCCAGGTAGTACATGTATAGCCTGTGGACAGCATGGAGGCCAAGCAGATCGAAAGCCTGTGTAAGTGGAAAAATCACAAGTTCAATAGTTGCAACTCCAATGTGTCCATCAACAGTCTTGAGACTTGATCTACAATCTGCACCCTGATTCAAGTCGCTCTGGATGAGCATCCCTCAATGAATGAAATACCAATTTAAAGAAAAAGGTTCTATGGATGGATGTTGAAGCCATCAGCCATATAATGGCTAATTTATGTCTGTCGTACGACAATGTCACATCTGCGACTCGTAGTGAGCTTATAGATGGGCTACTGTAAGTCGGAGCAAGACACAATTGTTCGACAAAGTATAAATCAGACTTAAGTCATCCCATGACCTTGTCCTAAGTTATGTAAACTAATGGTCATTCCCAGTTGTCTTCATTCCATGATAACACCCACCTTTCAAACAGACATATAGATGGAAATAACTATTATTATCATTTTTTCCACATAGCTTCACCTTGTAAAGAATGGGGCAGATCCAGGTGCTCAGAGCACAGGAACCTTTAAAAACACAAGATCAAAGTCAAACAGGTGGGATTCAAAGCAGACCAAGAAGACTGACCACTTACTGTACTGTATACTGACTGTACAGCGGTATCATGGTCTCCAGGTTCACTGCCAATGGCACCCATTAAATAGAAAAGTAAAAGCTATCTCTGTGGTGGTGCAATACAGTGCAGGCAGGTATATTAACGGCTGTGCTATATAATAGTGGGACGGCCCAGGCTCGTTTAGGGTATGTTTTACTGGAGCTGTTAATGCCCAGACATGGTGATTTACTGAAAGTGGCGTAACCTCCTCAGACTTGTGACTCTATACTCTCCCGCTATCACCAATCTTTTGTTCCATCACATACGTTCAGTCTGACCAAGGCTATACCCCGTCTCCACACTCACCTCTGGAGCGCCCACGTATCACATGACTCACTGCACCTTTTCCCATATCCTCACGCTCCAGAAATGTTTGCAACCAAACCACAAAACGGTGGGAAAAAAAGGGGCAAAGCCACAGCCTCAGTGGTGATAGCGAGGGGGGTGTGTAGCATGTATTAGTAATACAAGTGCCCCGATGACCTAATGATTTTCCTGTCCCCTCGAGGACACGCGTGTTAATTTTGAAATAATCTGCACATAAGACACAACCACACCACATCTGAAAGATATAAAACACTTGGATGTACGTGTCACAGGAGGGCAGCCATATTAGGGCCCTGACATCTAATTATTAGGCAGCTAAGGCCATGGAATAGGATCTCCTTTCAAACTACACACCAACGCAACAGGCATCCATTCAACAAAATGCCAACATGTGTGGAGCTGCAGTCCATGTGGTGGTAAAGCCGGGAGAGTGGGTCATAAATTGAGTGTTTTTAATACAGTATGTGTGATAATGAGAACCATACAGCGGGGGGAGTGTCCCTGCTCGGTGTGGTGTCATAGAGGGGGGGGGTGCGTGTGTGTGCATCGGTGTAGGGGTGGGGGGTCATTTAGCACATGGCGGCCCCACATCACCACCGCTCCATCACTGAGAGCATAATCCCCCTCGAAAGAAAACAGTAGCACCGATGACAAGGAAAACATGGCCCCCGCAAGAGGCCCTTCAGTGCTTCACAGAAACCCTGCAGCCAGGAATGAAAATAAAAGCCATGTCCAAGTCCCCAGGACGGAGACTACAGACACGGAGGCCTCGCCGCGGTCGGCCGCAAGCCTCTCGCTGAAAGAGATGAATGTTCTTATGGTTATGAAACCCACCAAGAGAAAAGAGGCATTGTGAGAACATCACTACACCAGAACACAGAGAGCATGTACATTATGTGATTGTCTGTGGAATGGTACAGCTATACCTGCAGAGTGAAGACTCTGTCTTTTCAACCGCACACACATTACCCTCGTAATACAAACGGACCCTTTGTTGAGTGCAATTGATATGTGTTATTGATTGTGAGGTCTCCAGAAAACTGCAGAGGTATGACCTTTTTTCACCATGCAGGCGAATTAGATCTTAGATCAATACAGACCGTCTAATATCTTAAAATAAATGAGTCGTATCATCACATTGTGGAACGCGAAAATAAATATTTATTCAATTGATTACAGAGACGATAGCGTCGCTGGTTTCATCATTACAACCCATGTCAGTCAAGGAACAGTGAGACACAGTTCTATAAGGTCTGTTATGTAAGAGACACCCTGCATCTTGTTTCATTTAGTACCCACAGAACTTCACACTGCAGGCTCAGGGTGAATAGCTTTTTTTTGCAGGACTGTAAATTCTGGATTTCCTCTCTGGAAAAAGAAAAAACTTCACAAATGACCCATTCATATTTTAGAGTTAAATTGTAAAACACACCTGACTCGCGTTCCACTCCCAATAATACAATGTCACAGGGTCAATTAGTCTGCATCTAACAGTCATCAGTGCCAAGTCCAGTTATTTTAATCGTTGGCGTTATGTGTATTCTTCAGCGAAATTGTCTAAATGAGACTTTGGCCATTGGATTATTTACAACATGCACTACAAAGGGTGGGTTGAGTTTTACAACTAGAAATAAACTAAGTGGACCTCTAGGTCTTAGTAATTCATTATTTAATAGCAGGTTATACACACAGACACATTTGGTTTCTGACAGGCGGACGTATCTCTCAGGGGGGTCAGTTCACAGACCATATGCTCCTAGTAAGCGTGAGGACCTGGGTTTGAGTCCGACCCCCACATCTCCTCTCTCTCTCTGCCCTTCGTTTCCTGCTTCTCTACATTGATCTTAAATAAAGCATACAATGAAAAACAAAATAATAATAATATGACCATACTCTAGGCCTGACCTCGACTAAGTCGACTAGTCGACTGGTTAGTCGCAGGGGGTCCGAGTCGACTGCGTGTCTCTTAGTCAAATCTAGTCACAAAAAAAAAGGGAAAAAATAGTTTTTTTTTTTTTTTAATGGCCAAAAATGTTTTAAATAGTTTTTTGGCCAAGTCTACACCTGCAACCACACGTAACTTCCACTTTTTTCTTCTTATTCCTCGTCTTTGTATTGGTAGTGTTTGTGTTGGAGCGCTTCAGTGCGGCTGCAGAGTTCATGTGCAACCTCTTCCAGAGAGAGATAGAGACACTAGAAACTCTGCTGGAGACACAAAACAAACTGTGTAGACTTGGCCCTTTGAAATAAAATGTATTTTGGCCCTAGTCGGGGACAGGCCTACCATACTCAGACCATATTCTGTAGTATTTACTATTTACATAGGCAAGAATAAAAGCAAGCCAACTGACAGAGACCATAATATGATAAGAAAGTTTCAGCTTGTCACTTTTATATTTCATCAAATGTGCCAAATTCTAACCACACCCCTCCAGTTCAAACACGGGTCGAAGATTTTGACATCTTCAAAAGCTGTCTCACATATTTTGTATGTAGGCTATCTATGTCCAGTGTATAAAATATGCTATACAAGCCGGGGAAAACGTTTGACTCGACTATACTTTAAATTTACTGTGACTGTCAAAGTGGATCCTGGTCCAAACAGGCCACAAAGTGCCTGACAGTGAGCTTGAAATGATTTTCAGTTGAATGTCTGCATTCTCTTTCCAAGGCCTGTGCCCGTTTCGCGGAATCCAAGAACACTCGTAAATCACTATAACCAAGTGCACCGTTCCAATCCTTTCATTCACCTCTTTTTCTGTACAAAATAATAGTCGATTTCTTTGACTTATTGCCTCCTCTAATCATTTTAATTCTGCCCTAATTACAAATCCCATGCTGGAATATCCTGTTACATTTAAAGGTATCATGACATTCATTTTCACTTTTTTTATTTTCAATGTTTTATTTGGGGTTTTATGACCTCAATTACACCCAAAAAACCTGAACTTAGAACATTCAGTGGATTTTCTGTGGTCTGGGGTTTTCTGAATAATTAGGCTGAAAAGTAATCTGAGCTTGGCCCTTCGACAGTGAGGTCACAGTCGATTAATCCCGCCCACTCTCCTCCCCTCCCCTATCCTTTCCTTTGGGGGGGGGCGGAGCAGAGGCGATGATTGACAGGCAAAATCCCTCACCAGCGACACCCGCAGGCAAAGATTTCTTTTTTCATTGCAGTTGAAAAGGCTTTAGAAATGTGAGAGAAAAACACCTGCCATGGATCACTGGAATGGAATTTTCACTTAAAACTTTTTGTACACTTTTGAAGGACCAGGACAAAGACTTTGAATGTGGTGTAAAAGTGAATGTCATTAAACCTTTAATGCAAAATAAGAGGCACACATTCTGCACGCAAATACTGGGAAATGTTCCCTGTTTAAAAATATACATATCATTGGATGTATGCCACCCAATGTCTTCACATAGCCGCTTCATCGTCACAGATTACAAGAGTGTATGGGGAACCCTAATCTCTCAAAACCGAATGGTTCCCAGACTGGGGGAACCCATATTCAATTCTAGCCGACCATGAGCCTCAACCACCTAAACACTATACAGTATACTTAGTTGACCAGAGTCCCCCAGGGTTCTATTCGGTCTGCTCCCTTTGTCCTGTCTAGACCATTACAATCACGGAATGTTTGTACCAGAATGGGGATGCTGGGGTTCATGTGGTTAATCAAATCCCAAGCCATGAAGCTCTTCTACCCACAACATCCTAAGCAAATCAAAGGCATAGAGAATTCCTGGGAAAAAAATCCTTGCACAACCTATGGCCTCACTTTTTATTGCTTTTTCTCTGTACAGTGATCTGGCCTTGGCTGACTGACTGCCATTTGATAGTGGTCTTCTCCAGGGGACTCCCTGCGTGGCCCCCCATCACAGATATATGACTGTCTCTGATCAAAGCATGGAGCCCACTGAGGTCAACCACTAGCACTGACCCTAGCATAACATTCCACCATCTGGCTCCAACAGGCTGGCTGGCTGATAGCAGACTGACATAGCATGATGTGTGTGATTAACATATGCCATGTGGTCAAGGTCAACACCTTCGTCCAAAGTACCTTTACAGTATGATCTAATAAAATGTCTCTTTTTAGCATTGGGTGATCTCAGAGGGATATCCAATACCAAACACAGGTAGTGCTTCTGCTACACTCTGCCTATAAATCTACATATGCATGGGTATGGAATAGCTACTGCACTCCTGGCAATGTTAATGTCCTATAAGCCTAAACTCCGTCGTATACACCGCTGTCACCTGTCACCTGTCACCTGACAAAAATAGCAGATCTACAAGCTTAGCGATTTTCGTACACGTACGCTGTACGTATAAATCAGGCTTTAGGCTTTAGAGCTGTGGTTTTCAACCAGTGGTCCGGGGACCACCAGTTGTCCTTGAGGGGGTACCAGGGGGTCCCCAGCTAAATGAGTTAACATAGCGTCATAGCAGATATACAAGCTCAGTGTGGATCTGCTATTTTTGAAATAGCTTGAAAATGTGTGCATATCTTTGAATATATATATTATTATTTTTAAAGCGAACATTTTTAACTCAAATCTCTGCTTCTGGCACAAAACATTTTCAGATGGGGGTCCGTGGCCAAATACATATCAATTTAGGGGTCCTTGGCATGAAAAAGGTTGAAACCCCACTGCTTTAGAGCATCAGGAGGATGAGCCAACATGTCAGAGGATGTTTGTGGGGTATGTACCCCACAAACATTGTAATCGTGTTGCGTAGATATGAGGAAATCCTAGAACGTAAATATATACACGCTGCTTGCATCTGAACATTCCCTCTGAACATTCCCACATCCAGATGTCGGAGGATGGCCTCTCCACGTTGTGCGTGCAGAAAATAAATACATCCAAAGCCTAATTTTAAAAAGGCAGAGTGAGACACTTTCTCAACAACGCTGATGTTGTTGCCATGGCACTGAATACAAAGCTAAGAGGCTTTGAAGGTGTGGAAAGATACCAGTTTGTTCCATTCCCACAGGCCACCGACAGTGTGCGTGTGCGTGTGCGTGTGTGTGCGTGTAGGTGTGTGTGTGTGTGTGCGCGCGCGCGCGCGCGCGTGTTTTATCTGTGGTGGAATTTATGTGTGTGCGATGTGTTACTTTGTGCTTGTGAGGCTAATGAATGGCATTAGGAGAGTGTGTACCACATCAGCAAATGAACGAGAACCACATGAGGAGGAGGATGGAAGTGAGCTAAGACCCCCAGTATGTGTCTCATACCAGTTAGGCACCACATGAAAGGGGCTTCTCCGGGTTTCGCAAGGAATCAATGCTTCTCCCCTCAGTGGGAGTTTTCCAGCCGCAGGGCCGCTGCGTTAATCATGGGTTGAAGAGCGTCTGTGAGTGACGCACAAGGAAACATGGCCACTCAGCTACTGTCTCTCTTACCGTACAGGTCTCCCAAGACACATTTTAAGAAACGATGTGGTTGAATATTACGTATTAACCGATATGCCTGCAGCGAGGAAGAAGTCGAGGACCAGCTCATTAGCGTGAGAATGACTACATGTGTGCCTACAGGGCACGTCGACCTAGCCAAACGTATGGCACCGCTCTGCCTGATGTAAGTCCTACATCATCACCACAAGCCTCACTTTCGTGAGTCAGGGCTGAGAGGGAGACTTGCTCATTTTAGAGGAGTCACAACTTTTTTCCACCAGAGCGGCAGAGAGAGAAAAGAAAAAAAAATGAACACAAACACATGAGCTACTGGTTCACAGCCATGTCAAGCCCTATAGTTCAAAGACAGAGCTGATGGATGGGTTGAGGGGGTGCATTCAGAGGCAGCCATGTCTTCCAGAGGGCATCTTTTTACAGTAATGATGAACAGCACAGCGGGTAGACCCCAAGAGCCCCGCAGGATCCAGTGAATGCGACTCACCGTTTCCCCGGTGTAGTAAAACGTTGCATTCCCAGAGCCAAATAGGCAAGAGAACACACACTGTGGTGTCTTTTTTTGCGTGCCTCTAAAAGCAATGGCAGTAATTGATACTCTGCAGCTGTGAGATCCAACGCAAACACATGAAGAGAAGGAAGAGCATCAGAATTTGTCTGTCAAACTAGATAACAGAGGGAGGATGATATAACTTCTCCATAAAGGAAAATACTATAGCACTCTTACTGAAGATCACTTAGTTATTTATTGTTTATCATTGTTGCAGCCTCCATAAATCTCTTGTCTGCACAGTATGACACTCTCTTCCATTTGGGAATGTGTTATCTCTTACAGCTCCTAGATAAGTTCTGTTTTTAATAAGAACTCCGTGCATCGAGTAGCAAATCTTATAGCAGTGCTTGGTAGAGGACCTCTGCCAACATGATAGAAATCAACAATTTTTCTAGTTGCAGGACAATTGAAATGGTGGAAAACAGCAGCAGAAGGTTAATGAGGGTCAGGCTGTGCCTTCCTACCAGCACTCAACCCTACCCGCCCATACTCAACCACAATTTTATTTTTATTTATTTAACCAGTAAAATCACATTGAGACCATTGTCTCTTTTACGAGTGTGCACTGGCCAAGAGAAGAGGCAAATAAATGTTACACAGCTCTGCCAGTAACAACAATACAGGACAACAATACAGGACATAACAATACAATACAAACAATTATTAGTCCCAATAATGCAATATGAATTGTTATTATCTATTCACCATTCACAAGTATGCTGTCAAAATGTAACAAATAATTAATTAAATGAATAGTTGACTCTCGAATGAGTACTGTGCCTCCTTTTTTATTACTAATGAAAATAATCTTATGAAGTCTTCTGGGTGCGAAGTTGTTTTTTAAGTCAACTAAATGTCTCCCCTCTACGAATGGGGGGGCATCAATGGCACATGAAGTCACATCCCTGGCCTCTCATGTAAATCAACTCAGTGGGGAAGGTTTTCAGAGGCCGCCCACTGCTTACTTTTTGAGATGGAGAATGTTGTTTGCGTGCCCTTCAGAGGAAACCTGAGAACTCCTTCTTCTCGCTGAAGACCAAATTTATACTCTGCATCGTTAGCGTGAAAATCGGTTATTTTTGGCAAGGGACACCGTGGTGCGGTGGAGCATAAAGTAGGAGGAAGATTCCTCGTCAGCCCAATTACCACGAGGTGGACTACGAAGGCAATCCAAGGCTTGCGGAAACTATAGACTTAATAGGAAGAAGAGTTGAAATTGAGATCATTAAAGGGCGAGAAAGAATGAGAGCTGCACAATGCCTCATCAAGACACATGGGCTTGATGACAAGCCCAGAGCCCATGACAGGATGGATGGATGGATGGATGGATGGATGGATGGATGGATGGATGGGGCAAATGTATGTCAGACAGTATTGAAGCATGGGGGTGTTTCAATTTCTGTAAACAAAAAATCATATAATAATAAAATGTCACAGCGAAAGAAGAATGAAATGAAACACTTCCATTTGATTTTCATATGGGTGGCAGGATGTAGGTGGTGTGTTTTATAAAATACAATAATGGTACTGTACAGTAAAATTGCCCTGTATTTGCTGTTGGGCTGCAGCGAAAACCGAAACAAGCCTGCCCTCTACAGAAGCACGGGAAACATACAGTGTCTGTCCCCAAGACATTATTCAGTACATGCAGGTAATTGCCAAAGTAAAGAAGCTCTGTTGAGTCTGTGATGTACATTTGTGCTAGCAAAGTAGGTTTTCCTAATTCCCTGAGATGATAATGAAAATAAATTCAAATTTCATCATTCTGAGTAATTGCTTCTAAGGTGAGGGAATTCTATCTAGATGTTAGTTTCTTCCAGGATTACAATGCCTATACCCTCCGCAGGGCAGGACACATCGCAGTCATTACATCTCATCTCCATTTTCCACAGTAGAACATTTGATAGTAGTCTCTTGAATCGCACCTGAACCATGCTGTCCATGGATACACAGTACAGTATACCAGAAAAGAGCGTTTTCAGCATCAGTCTGCAGACTCTATTCTCTTTTAAGAAAATTTAAACTTACCAGTTAAAGTTACCCTTTGAATGGTGAATTTATAATTTGAACTAGTTAAAACTATAATGATATTGTTTTTAAACGGCTTACCATACACTTGTCACAATAACCCGTATGGGGTCCTCTGATCAGCATTAGGATTTAGCCTACAGTTAAGCATGTATAAGTGTGTCAAATCCCACCCTCATTCCAAATATCTCACACACCATTAGTGGATGTGGGAGGAAAATCCTGCTTCAGGATTTGTATTCCTTGTGCTAATCCATGTATTTGGACTATATATTCTAGCTAAACTCAATGGATGCAGAGAACATTGTCAAGATGCCAATCTTTGTCCAAAAAAATATAATAAAAAATAACGAGAGAGTGGGCAGTCCACTCTCCTTTGTATTTCAATATACAGTAGAAGGAAAGCTGAGACAACGCAGAGAGAGACAGAGTTCAGTGGAGCCTATTAATCCAGGTGGTTTCAGAGACAAGAAATTGCAACCAATATGCCCCCAACGAACACAATGAACAGATCACAATCATACACAACAGATAACGTGCTGACAGCCAACCATGATCATTTATATACTGATATTTTTTTATTATCTCTACCTGGCAGTGTGTGTGTGTGTGTGTGTGTGTGTGTGTGTGTGTGTGTGTGTGTGTGTGTGTGTGTGTGTGTGTGTGTGTGTGTGTGTGTGTGTGTGTGTGTGTGTGTGTGTGTGTGTGCATGTGTGTGTGTGTGTGTGTGTGTGTGTGTGTGTGTGTGTGTGTGTGTGTGTGTGTGTGTGTGTGTGTGCGCGCGCGCGCGTGTGTGCGTGCACAGTCCTTTGCCTTTCCATAGTCTAGTTTTGAACAGGTTTCGATGTGGTCTTGATCAATTTCCAACTTTGCCCATTTGTAAAAGCACTGTTTCCTATACTTTGCCCCACATTGTGCCAGCCAGACAAAAACATGGAGGGTGGGGTGGACATGCCTCCTGGAAGAGATTTGTGCTCTACTGAGTACTCCTGCATTGGTGGCATAGGCATGGATTTAACCTAGACCTGTACTATTAAACAGAACATGCCATTTACATGCATGTTGGTAGTTTGTTTTATTTTCCAATACAACATTATGTCTACAGAAACTCCTATCAAGGACACTGGTGCAAGTACACACTGTATTGACAATTCATATAGTGACATAAGTATATAATATATAAGTATATTGGTACACGTGGTACAGGGACAACACGCGGTAACTCATCCATTGCAAAGCGTACCATAACATAATATGTATATAGGCTATTTTTATTTCAGTTAACAAAAATATATTTTTTCACCTAGTTTTTGTTTCTAGATTAGTTTCACTATAATAACCTTGGTGCATACCATATATTGTCAGTTATGTTAATGCAACAATATTAAATAGCCATACACTGACCTTCATAATTACCGAAAGAGGCTTATTCCATGTCCATGCAGCTGACCCTAATTCTTGTAACAATTTTTGAACTGGCCTGAAGCCTCTCTCCATATCGTTGCTGTCGAGTGGAAACCTCATTATGTCCAAAACTGTTACTTTTTAGGATTAAAAAAATATATATATAGCAAGGGCAGCAGATCTACATTGTGATGCGACACTTTTTGAGCTTGTGGATCTGCCATTTTTGTGTGTGACACTGTAGTACGCGGACGTAGGGCATGAATCTACGGAAAAACTGCTCAAATATGGAGATACGAGGTTTCTGCCCGACAGCAACGATATCCTTCCCATCCTGTGTTTCTTCACCCTTCTGAAGCACCTGGATCAGAGTACAATAGCAGCGCCGCATCTCAACAAAGATCAGCCTGTGAGGAACAACCATGGGCTCATTCATACTCAAGTGAGGTAATGTTTCCTGATCCTTAAGTTGAACCTGACATTATTCTTGAGTACCTGTCACCGGTCATTTCCTCGCAGCCCGACGGTGCTGCCTCTCAGCATGAGCTCTGTCTTTGAACCTATCTCGTCAATCCACCGTGTGTGACCTGCCCAGGGAAAGAGACCAAAGGAAGCAAGCTGTGGTAAATGCTCTGCTTGTATATCATTCATTCATAACAGAAGCAACGTTAGCATTATCAATCATAGAACGTCGCTCCTGTCTCATCAATAACTTGTCTCATCAATAACTCCCACCATGCCGTGTACGGTAAATAAGAGACCGAAGTCGGGGAAAATATAAGTGAAAGGTTAGGAGAACTCAAAGGTCCCCGGGTTGACGTAGGCCCCACATTCCATGGTTTATGGTTTTTATTGTGTGTAGATATTAGACGCCCAGTCTAATATCTCCTTGTAGGGAACAGAAACCGCTCATCTGACAGCAGTTAACAGTTTTCAACTTATATCATCATCAGCGCGTCAACACATCATTAAATATGACATCCCAATCCCCGGTGCAAAATTATACAGTAGAGCGATGCCTTAAATCATGTACGCAGACTGGGGACAGAGGTCCAGCAACAAGGCCACAGTAGATCCATTTACCACATGAAGATTAAGACTTTCCAGGGATTATTTCTACTGCCAGCGGGTAATGAGGAGTCAGTGGTGTACGTACAGTATGTACATCACATTAAGGATGGAGAGAGCCATTTACTATAGTCTTATGTCATCTGGGATGAGATCAACAAGCACCTCTTCTGGCATTTTAGCTCACACATCCTTATCCAGGGTGGCTGAACCAGTACAGGTTCAATGTCTGCAGTGAGAATTGAACCCGACATGTGTCTATATATGCAGACATTTGAACCACTGGGTTCACAATACGTCAGTGGGCAGGCCTACTGTTCACAGGATTAGGCACATTATGTCGCAAATGGTGTCACACGAGTGGTCATGCACTGTCAAATCCTGAGTATTAATTTAAGTCAGAGTGTGAAAATGGACCAACAAGAGTGGAAGTGACGAAGGATTTTGACAGTGTGCTGGGAGAGGACCCAGAAAGAGTGCAAGCACAATATAGTTGTGCTGCTCTCTGCTAAAGACATCAGTGTCCCTCCTCCCACGCCCTAGACTTCCTCTTATGTGACAGCTGAAGCTAAAAGACATGAGCTATGACCAGAACTGACTGTCAAAATGGCAAGAATGAGAACATAATAGAAATAGAAATAGTGTGCTTTTGCATGAATTGATTGGAATATGTATTTTTTTCACGGCATGGTACCTAGAAGAATGCGTGTGTGTGTGTGTGTGTGTGTGTGTGTGTGTGTGTGTGTGTGTGTGTCTGTCCACAGCTAATCTCAACAAAAAGATTAACTGGACAGATCAGCTCCAATTCTCTTGTGCATACTGCCAGTAGGCAGTATTGCCAGTAAATCCCAGAATATCTTTTCACATATTGTGAATATTTGTTTTACTACAAGTTACACTTGTCTGGTAGTCAAAGGCCATCAGATTGGGCTGAAACTTTGCCCAAATATGGAGATGACTGACGTCATAGTACCTATGTCATAGATGACTGACATCATAGACTGGCCACATGACATCAGGGAAGCCATGGTGTTCTTAGACCCCATCTTGTGTAAATGGTCCATCACATTTGCCTCTACTTGGTGATTTGTGTGAAGTGTGTGTATGCTCAATACCAGAATGTGTATTGTGTGCCCTCATGTGGCAAAACTAGGTTTAGCAGGCGGCAGCTATGCACAATGGAAAGAAAAATATTACTTTCAGAAGAGAAAACAAGATACTGGTTGTCCCCTGCAGTGGGATTTGAATTGCATTGATCACATGATGCTTTATTCAATCATTATGCAAGAATATCTTTTGCCACTAGCACTAAATAATTGACAGAAGCCTTAAAAGAATGTGGCTTTCGAGGGCTTTAATAAAATATGTACCATAATCTGCAGGATAGCCCCATTGATTTAATTTGAGCCCAGTTTGAAGGCAAGGCACAAGCTTGTACATCAGGGGCATTTAGGGGTTCTATGCTTTGATATGGGTATATCATATTCAATCATATACTCTCTACACACTAGGATAGGTCCAGCAATTTGCTAAGAAACACCAAATCCTTATCCACTGGTTTAAACACAATGGTAATCTACGAAGGTCAAGTGAGTTCAATGATGCTACATGCATAAATTGCCACATGGTTGGTAAGTTTGAATGGGACACACTGGGACTTGAACCACCTTTGTATCCCCAAAGAATGTGAATAACTGCACCATTATAAGAAGAGGCAATAGCATCACATATTTTGTGTTTTTGTCTGTTTAAACTTAAGTCAAAAAGTTAAAACAATAACATCATTCCGCTGGTTTCAGGTGTATTGTCAAATATTTTGGTGATGTTTGATCCAACACTGGGCAAAAACGTGCACACAGTACAAATAGAAAAATATACAAAAATGTGTAATTTCAAAGCTATATGGAATATCAATTGTTTCTTTTTTTTTTTTTGAGTAAATTGCTCAACATTAGTGTAGTGAGCAGTGAAAAGAGTTTGTGAAAAAAATATTAAATGGTGCAAATTCTATCTAGACACAGTGGGCATGGCTTATATATGGATAGATTAGTCTGGACCCACAGAATGCAGGGGTAAAAAATAATGACTTGGTTTGTGAGACATTTTGTTGTCATCCACCACCTGGAAATTGACTGTCTGAAGTGAGTGAGATTTCCAACCTATCTTGCAAGTTTGGGAAATGCAGCCATTACGGTTTCTGAGACTGTTAATTTAAGCAGTAAAAAATAAATCAATAAATCAATCTTATATAAAATAGGGTTCCAGCAGCTTTGCTGCTTGGACCCCCAAATAGTCCACTGTGTTGCATAGACAACAAGACCTTTATTAAAACAAATAAATACAAATGTGGAACAAATAGCCTGGGGTACAAAGAGTTTACTATTCTACAATCCACATAATGCAGCAAACTGAAAACACAGCAGAATGTAGATTTAGCTGACGACGTCTACAGATGCAAGCTCTTCATAAATCTCCCCATGGACTTTTGAGAACAACAAAACAAATTAAAAACAAAAGTTACTGAAAGGACCTGTTGGAGAAGTATGCCTTGTTATGCATTTAAATCACGAGTCGTTTGAAATAATACAATAAAGTTGACGTATTGTTTGGCTTATACTGTTGGCACATCAGTAAGGCAGTATAAAGCTTTCTAAATGACTGTCAATATCTCAGTGGGAAGCAATGAGGTTCTGACCTCATAGTTCTCGTTAAATGGAGGTTTCTGGAGGCCCCGTCAAACAAGGCAACAGGTCAATAGACAGTAAGCTGAACAGACAAACCCACACCTATAATGGTGAGCAGAAGAAAATGAAGACCTTTTCTCTTTTTAAATTTTCAGTTATCACTCTCATTTCACATACAGTATTTTTATGACATGGCAGAATTATGGAGGGCATTGAAATTCCCAAACCACTTCCATAAGTTGTCCCCCCCCCTGCCTTTTTTCTTTTCTTTTTACCTTTTTTAAACTACACAGAGCATAACAAAAATACGCCCATCCATACAATGTCACGTCTCTGAGTGATAACCAGCACACAGGCCAAGCAAAGATTAGCAGCTCTTTTAGTCGTTCATGCAAAATGTGGTCTGCATAATGTGCAACAGTAACAACAATATATTTTGAAGACAGGAAAATAAAATAAAGTGAATATATTTATGTACAAAAAAAAAGAAAGAAGAAAAGTATGTAACAAATCATTTAAACGGAAATAGCCAAGCTGAGGCACATGAAGTACAACCAATTGAGGTCAGGTTGTGTACCCTGAAAAGACTGCATCAGTGAATCTTTTCTTTCCAAACTAAAACCAAGCATGTTTTTAAACCGGCTCAACATATAGTCGAACATTTGCTTTTAAGTACATTAAAATGTATATATTATTCAGATATGTTTAATTAACCCTCCTGTGGCAAACGCACCTCATCAAAACTTGAGCACACCATCAAAGCTTTACACCGAAACAAAGTTATACACCACAGTTATACATTCATATAATGTATATATTGATAAGGAAATAATACAAAAATAAAATGCTGCTTTACAGTATAAACCAGGGCTTATATCTATTTTGTTCCTATTGAAACATCTCATGCACAGAGATGTTTCAATATCGGTTGAGACTAGTTTAAAAAGCATGCCGGTTTTGCTTGGATGTTGATGTAAAGCCAATAGTTGGGTAGCTTTGACCACATCGAATTTATATTGAAACAGGGCAATATTGTATAACATTCATCGGTTGACTATCCCAATATAAAGTGGCAGTGAAAACATAGTATTTTACATCACTGGCCATTTCAACACCTCAATTAGTCCACACAGGGGGACTAGAAAAGGTAAAAAACACAATAATAATATTTAAATGTTTCACATTTGGATCAATCATATTCACTGGAAAGCACACCCACAGTTAAATGAGTTAATGTAATATAATTGAAACATAACTAATACAGGCACTTCATTTTCTGTAAAAAAAAAAAGAAAAAAAAGTAAGTCTGTGGAGAAAGCCAAAATTGGAAAATGTTACAATAACATTGACCATTACCCTTTTTAATACCTCAACTAGACTCTCACTCCTGGGCCATTCCATCACAAACTCCGACTCTCAGTGGGGCCAGGGGTCACACCCATACAGAAATATCACATATGTAGAGACAGAATGTCTGTGTACATGTTAGAATATATAACAAAAATATATTTAGAGATTTATTTAAACAATCAACAGTTTAACAGTAAGTTTTGGTCAAACAAACTATGCTTAAATGTAGTAACTAAACCAATATAGATGATAATATGCATATGCCAAAAATATTTGAATGTAAAAATGAATGCGGTTCTTGCTAATGTATTAGTACGGTGTGGCACCGAAGGAGCCAACTGTCTAGAAAAGATATGTCTGTATCTATTTCTATCTCCATCCCCACAAAAGTTGACAAATCACAGCGCAGCTCACGCTGGCATGTGCATACAGAGCACCAGACAGCTCGGCTGACGCTGCTACAACAATCACAGTTCAGCAACTTTAGCACTCCGCTGATGCTTCTATGCCAATCTCAGCTCAGCTCAGCTGCCACTTGCATATAGCGAACCACACAGCTCAGCGGGCGCTGCCAAGCTCCGTAGGCAACATTTTCAACATTGGCACAAAAAGCTCACATTACTGGTGATGTGTAGGCATTGCTTGTGATATGCAAATCACTGTAGCACAATGTAAAAGAATGAAGGAAAGCAATTCTTCGACTGCATGACATTTTTATATGTAGACCATTATAAGTAGGAGGATTCAAGCCAGTTAGCCACATCTGCTAATTAATTTAGCCAACTTTCTCAAAGCCTTTTCAGTTGCACAGGGAAGCCATGCCATTATTAGACGTTGTGTCTTGTTGGTGGATATTTGAACATGTATGCACAAATGTTTTCTTGACAAAATATGTCATTACATATTGGTATATCAGCACTACTGCCACTGCTGTTTTCTAGGGCAACAACCTAGAAGCTGTCGCGAGCTACGGTGTATCTTCCACAGATCCAACATGCAAAAACACTGCAACTAAGAGCGAAGTAACACAACGGCACACACTCACACATGCGCGACAACATTCACAACTTAAATACTGTACTCTGAATTCATGGAATTCAAGCAATGTCCACCACTACAAACAATTATCAACATAGGACTTGAGCTTGGAGCCCTGGATTTTCAGGAAAACAGCACACAACTTCAATATTCCTACTTCACTGCAAACTGCATGTGCAAAGCGCACTGGTTAAGTCTGAAGGCTAGATGTGTCACGCTGCCATTATCGGAACTTCACGTCGGACTGCAAAATTGAAAAAGTTATTGATGTTTAATCAAATGTCAAGCACGGCACACTGACAATGAAAACAAGCATCTAGCGCAGCCTTATCTATCGCTTTGTTAGTAGACTATTACATCTAGATAGCTACAGTGTCAGTGGCCCATGGCACAAGTTGTCATAGCATGAGCACTGGAAAACAATCTAGTTCTTTAAATCAGACATTTTAAAATACCTCTCACAACAGTTTGTTATATTCTATATCTTGGGAATGCTTTCTGTATGTCAGTCTAAATGCTACACTTTAGACTGGGTGTAGCATGGTGATAAATTAACACCAGACAGCCATTAGCTACATGCTGGTAAACTCTGACCGTGACAGGTGATTGTGTCCATTCTGGACACTGTGGTAAGCAAGGTTAGTGCAAAAAAAATAAAATAAAGAGAGAAAGAAAAATGAAAGTGACTGGTAATTTCTTTTTCATCCACCTACCACTGTTGCCGGTGGGGGGGGGGGGTGTCTGTCTGGCAACCTCAAACCCGAAAGAGCTAGGCAGACCCAAAACAGCAATGCCAATTACTATTGACACAAAAACAAAGCCTGTCAACAAAACAGGTTAGTAGTAGCAACCGAGGTCAGGGTTATAGGTGCCACCTTTACAAATGGTGGTCAGTCTATAGCCCGGTGAGGTCTACAATTGCCTTGATGAAGATGGTGTCATCGCGGATGTAGGAGTTTTTAGAGTCCAGTTTGGAGAGGGGACAGAAGAGTGGGCAGCCGCTAGCGATGTTCATATCACTGACGGGCCTCTGAAAGGATGAGGAGGAGATGTCTGGGCGGAACGCATCGATGATGTGTTCCCGGTTGTTCTGGTCCAGCAGCATGAGGGTGACCTGGGCATCAGATTATAATATCTAGACTTTACATTCCATCTGATGGGTAATAGATACTTTTATTTAAAATGTCCCTGCTTCCTTGTTTTATGTATCCATGTAATGTTGTCCCAGTACAAATGAAAATTGCACCTACAGTACTGCATGTACTTTCTTATATGTTGTGCTTAAAACAAAAATGTAAGCAGGAATATTTGGCTTGAGTGCCTCTCATTGGGTGACATCCATTAACATTTAGCGACAACTTCAGGTGTGCAAGAATGCAAATGAAGCTGTATTAAAGCTACACTGTGTAACTTTTTTAGTGACTAAAATGCTATTTTGACCAATCTGTAGCGTATGTTAATAAAATATAACTAACACAACTGCAGTGGTTGTACTGTATTTGGTCTCCCAGTCCAGAACTTTAGATCATGTGGTCGGGACCACAACCACCAAACCACAAACAGTTAAGGAGAGCCACAAGTTCTGCATTCAACAGACACAGAACATGAAAAGAAGAGATTGTTTGGGTAGGTTTTAGAGCGGCTAAAGGGATTTGACTCGCTACCTTAAGATATAATAAAAAAAATTAAAGAATGCATAGAAACACAATTCTAAATACAAGGGGTACAGGTACTTGCAACATATTTAAAGGTAACTCAATACACGTGAAAACAATAAGTATATACTGTATATTGAAGAGCTCCCTTGGACACCAAGATGATTTGAGCTATGAAGCCCTTCTTCAGAACCTGCTGCTCTATGAATTTGGCCACTAGAAAAACATTTTTGGCTACCAGATCACCTTACCAGATCGCCTTACTAGCCACACAGACTATCATTTAATGTATCTGTCTATCCCTGTTACCAAATATCTTAATGATGATAATTGATTTTTACCTTCTGGTTGAATGGCCACTTGAGGAGTGCATCGCTGTGTCCTCTCATCACCACAAAGAACAGAGATAGGTGAGTGCCACGCCCCGTCCCATCTCCGTTCAGGTAGATCCGCAAGCACATTTTGTAGCCATATTTGCTGGTGTAAAAGGCTGCCAAATAAACAATATCAGCATTCATTTAAATGACATAATCACTCAACCATGCCAATGTGGATTATTGTCAGTAGATATGCAAAGACATAATACATCAGACATGTATTTCACTCTACTACATTGAGCACAAAATTAAAAGAAGTTACTATACTTGACACTTTGGGTAAAATAAAAGGAAAGATGCCCCTCCATTATTAGGTTATTAGGGAAGTAGTGCTTGCTTGAATACAAGTCAGTAAAAGTAGTAGTATTTTTACTCTACCACCATGCCACCTAACTCAGCCATTAGATTTCATATGCATTTGTTACCAGGTGAGAACATAGCAGGGGCCCTCCCAGCCACGGCATCCTGCCTCTTCTTGGTGAAGTCGGAGATCTTCCAGACAAAGATGCCATCGAATGTGGCCGCAGACATCTCTCGCATCTTCCCCTCCATCTCCACGATGGACAGATCCCTCAGCCCCACAGTCCTCTCTAGCTGGCGTACCTATAGCACAGTCAGAATCATTTTAGTCAGAATTAAACCGATAAGCCTGCCCTTGAGTAGTAGGCATGTAGGGTGTCCAGTGTCCTGCTCATTTTGACAGAATAGGCTACAGCAGGTATTGATCATGGTATCTTTCTGTCGTTGTTGGGGAAGCTACTTTGAAAGCGTAGCCTGGGAAGCTGCAACTACTTCACAATGGCAGTAGTTCAAACAAACAATATTTCTACATTTCACACGCTCATGGGATCAAAATCATTTGTAATTTAAATGGGTGCAAGGCTGCTGCCCTTTTCTGTCGCCTTGCACCGGGATGGAAGATATGGCCCACTTTTTATTCAGGTACAAAAGCACGGTAATCCAAAGAGCAAAACCGTTAGTGGCCTTCAACGGTTCACTGAATAGTTTTGTCCGAACATGAGTGAGCAGCACCAGCCATGTTCTCAGCCAACTCCCTACCTACACTGTCGGGAAATCCCAGCAAGACAACAATTTCAGAGCAGAGCAGAGCTACTCCTCATCGACAGTGATGATGTTAAATTCAGTTTGTATAAACAAGGCAATGAAGAGGTGTGCCTAGTTCAGCCAAAGAGTGAATGCCAGTGCCAAAAAGAAGAAATCCTGCAATTGTACTTAGTAAATGTATTAATTCAAACAACTACAGAGAATCTGGTAAAGGGGCAATATTGCTCTGCCGTTTCCTCTCTATCTTTATACAGTGTCTGTGTTTGTCCTTGTTCGTCCAGTAAAGCACCCTACCCTGCATTTACTCTGCAGGGTAGGGTGTTTTATTAGTACCTAATAATAATAATAATCTCCAACCTACTCACCTTGTTGTTGAGTATCTCGATCTTGTCTTGATCCAAGCGATGCTGGCGATTGTAGGCCTCCATGGTGGTGCAGGAGCGCTCCATCTCACGGTTCAGAACGCACACGATGTTCTCGAACGTGCTCACCTTCAGCTCCAGCTCCTGGCAGCGGCGGCTCAGCTCGGCCACTTTGGTCTTCTCACTGTGCAGCTGGAGCTCCAGGGCCGCTCCCACCGCGCTTGGTAACGGGGTGAATGAGGTGGTGGCAAGGGCAGGGGCAGGGGCAGGGGCAGGGGCGCACGCTCCCTGCACGGGGGCTCCCCCGCCACTGCTACTACACCCAACAGCACCGCCCGTACCACCGCTGCCCAGCTGGCTGAGCTTCTGTTCCAGGTCCCGGAGGGACTGATGGAGCTCCTGCAGCTTATGGCTGGCCACCTCCAGGCTCTGAGGCTGCAGGCTCTCCAGGCTCACCTTGATGCCCATTATGAAGTGCAGGAGAAGGTTCAGGTGCTCGTAAGAGCACGCCCGCTCATGGTCATGGATCTTCTCTTTTTCTACCTAGGGATGGACACGGACACAAAAACAGTACTGTACTTGAGAGAAGAAGGCCCAGCCACTGATTTCACTTAGCAATAACTCTCAGCACTATTACCCCATGGGTCAAATACAACCCAACCTTAACAAATAAGAAAGTTACCTTTTTTTCATGGAGGTAATTTGGCCCACAAGAGAATACGGTAGATGTACAAGAGCACACAAAGTACACACACAACCACACACAAGCAAAAAACTACTAAGAACATAAAGGATGGCATTATCTAATTAGTTAATAAACTCCACAGGTGAAAAATGAAGTCAACTTACAGACATATCGCAGCCAACGACATGAAATCTGCACGGGGCTTTAAATTTACTGCAAAACTTAATGTGGTCCACATACTGAAAAAAAAAAAAAAAAAAGAGGAAAGCTAATGAGCCATAATCAAATACTAACAGTATTTGATCTCAAGTTAGTGAGTGATGAACAAGGTAAATCCATGATAGTACCATACAGAAATGCTTTCAACTATCTCTTTTCTTCTTGTGTGTATACCTTTTCTCTGGGTATTTTTTTCTTTGCACAGCCTTCACAAATCATTGGGTACTTGGGGCAAATTTCATCATGAGCCTAAAAAGAAAGAAAGAAAGAAAGACAGCAAGAAAAGAATAAGGATTCCACACAAGACTAATTGACACAGTCAAGATTTTGAATGCAGCAGCTCAAACATAAAACGCAGAATTTATACATGGGGAATAATACATTATGTGTAGTAGTCATACAGTACATATACATATACATATTGCCTCTTAAGGCCTGTCCTGTACACACTAGGCCTGTCCCCGACTAAGGATTTGTTTAGTCGAATCTAATTGGCGACTAATTGCCAATAGTCGACTGGCAGTCGACTAATGAAAAAAAAAAAAAGGGGCCAAAATACATTTTATTTCAAAGGGCCAAGTCTACACAGTTTGTTTTGTGTCACCAGCAGAGTTTCTAGTGTCTCTATCTCTATCTCTGGAAGAGGTTGCACATGAACTCTGCAGCCGCACTGAGGCGCTCCAACACAAACAATACCAATACAAAGACGAGGAATAAGAAGAATAAAATGGAAGTTACGTGTGGTTGCAGGTGTACACTTGGCCAAAAAACAATTAAAAAAAATTTTGGCCCTCGACTAGATTCGACTAAGAGACACGCAGTCGACTCGGACCCCCCGCGACTAACCAGTCGACTATTCGACTTAGTCGAGGTCAGGCCTAGTACACACTACACGATTTTATCCCGATTTGTCACCCCCGACAAAATTCTAGTGTCGGGCCCGATTATGAACTCCCGAACAAATTAACGTGCGTCTTTTCATCTTGTAGTGTGACATATCAAAAGACCAATATTCGGCCTCTGCGATGCCCACGACAACACGTCCCAATTTTAAACATGTTTAATTTTGTATGCATTTTCTAGCCTAGTGTGACATATCCTCCGACCCTTTCATTCATCGTTGATCAATTAATTATATCAATTAATTATACCATACCAGAATCTCCAGTCCAGTGCACTGCTGCGCTCTCCAGTGCGCACTGCCCATGCAAAATGTACATGGCAGTCATATTATGAACTTTATGACATAATCTACCAAAGCATTATGGTTTAAAGTAGTTTATTTATAATGCTGCATCCTTCTATGTGTAAAACCCTGATGTTGTTTCTTTTATATTTTTTGTCCGTGGTCGGGTACTTTATTGATTATGGGTCCATTGGTTGACGTGGAAATAACACCTAGTGCAAGGAATGGGAGATGCAAAACTTCAGGGAGTCTATGTGAGACCTGAATTGTTTGATGGCTGTATATGCCATATATATATGCCATATATATATATATATATATATATATATATATATATATATATATATATATATATATATATATATATATATATATATATCTCTTTTGATATGGATGCTGTATTTCTGGAATACAGCTGAATGCCAAAATGCATGCACATATAGTGAGTTATAACGCATAGGATGAGGGCTCATCAATTCATTCCGGTGAGGTGTTTATTCAATTTATTGGGGGCCCGGGATTCTATTCATCTGTTGGAATACTGACTGGACCAGACCAGGCTGTAGGCTGTTTGGATTCTTATTGAGGAGTTTTTAATTCATTTTCCATGTGGACCCCGTTTGGATTTACTTCATTATTCCGAGACATCCAAGTGAGTGACACACACACACTTAATTTCGATCATTGTTTCATTTTGGTGCATGGGCACCAAAACATTGTGGGCAGGGCACTATAGGGATATCTGGGCACCTCGGAATAGTGCCCACCCTTCCAGTAGGCTATCTGTTTTGTTGTCATCTGTTGTAGTGCTGCCAGTCTCCCGACAAAGAAACGCCAAGGATTTATTCCACTGTAATCACATAGTCCGACGTGGTACGTTGTGAAAGACAATAAAAAGTTGTGTATTGTGTATCGGCCTTAACTCTCACCGTCGTCCCCTTGCCACTGTACCTACTTATATGTTATAATTATACTTTAGTCATCCATATGTCCTGCACCAATGTCATCAACAGACACATACTTGTATGTTAAACATACATGCTTATTTTCTCCCATTTTAATACAAATAAAATGAGATGATTTACTACTGACCTTGATGTTTTTAAAATGGAAGGGCTCTTTGCAGTATTTACAGTTGAGAGTTCTCTCAGGACATTCACGCTCATTGTGGCGTTCCTGCTCATTGGCCCTCATCAGCTCTTTGCAGGAGGGACAAAGAATGATCATGAAGTCACAGTTGCCCTCATGGTTGGCCTGTGGGCGATTGAAATGTGCACGATTTTATCACGCAAGTATATTTGAATGACTTTCAGGCAAATAAAGCTCGACCGTCCTCACCTGACCTAACCAGCCAAATCAGAAAGAAACATTAACGGGCCTTAACCCATTCAATCCAGGCCTTAACCCATTCAATCCGGAAACGCATCGGTGTCATTCTTTGGCTATTAAAAAAATAGCAGATACAAGCTCATAGCGCAGCACCAATTTACAATGAGCTTGTAGATCTGCTATTTTAGAAAAGTAATCGTGAAAATGTGTGCAAATCTTTGAATATATATACATTTTTAACTCAAATCTTTGCTTCTGGGGGTCCTTGGAACGAAATATTTTCAGATGGGGGGGTCCACGCCTCCACGGACAAATACATATCATTTTGGGTGGTCCTTGACATGATTTTTTTTTGAGAATCACAGATATCATAGCAACATAACAAAGAGACTGTTAGGCTTTGTAGAATCCCCAGAAACAAAGATTTGAGTTAAAGATGTTCGCTTGAAATAAAAACATAATATTCAAAGATTTGCACTGATTTTCAAGATTTTTCAAAAGAAATAGCAGATCTACAAGCTCGTAGCGCGGCACTCGTGCAACAGTATTTTTGAATAGCCCAAAGTATAAAATAATGGTTATAGCTAAAAAATATAAAATGACACAGATGCGTTCCCGGATTGAATGGTTTAACGTAGTGCTAAGGCATGTTGGCTGGCATCTTGTTACCCGTTAATGCGGGTTCATAGATTATGCATATATACTAGTCTAGCCATATAGTCAAAATGTACCAGCATCTGGATGGTGACTAGTGATAATATCCCCTACAATGTCATTTAGCATTGCACACCTCATATTCTTTGATAGTGCCTGTCCATGTGCATCCTTCATTCGGACACACGGCTGACAAGGCCTCAACTTCTCGTCGGGCTGCATTGTCTGGGAACGCCTGAATGGAAAAGAAAAGGTTGCATTTAAGCCACTGGCAGTCTGGCTCATGTCTTTGGTTACACAAACAGAAGCGGCTAATGTTACAAACAGTGTGGTCTTGCTATGCATCGGTTTACTTAGGACCAGAGTGCTTCAACCTTTCCCCTTGCTCTTATGTCTTTACCGAGCTCTTCTCTAATAATCTTATATGGTTGGTTATTCAAATTCAGCTGTTTGTTGTGAAATAAAACCTGGAGCATCAAAGTGAGTTGCGAGCCATACCTTTGTTTTATTATTACTGTCTTTACAGTTTAAAGCTCAGCGCCAAGGAACGGAGGATGTGCGTTATCTATGTTTCTGGTTATTCAATGGGGACACAGGAATATTTGTTGCATCACTTGTCTGGCCTCTGTGGCTTGGAGCCTTGCACGTGTTTACTATTGGCTGCACACAATGTTTACAGGCTTGGAATTTTAAGCTCATTCTACTGTTGCAACCCACACTGCATGAGAGCATCAGCTTAAAGGCAACATTGATCTGAAGCAAACAATGCACTTACACCACCTTGCTTGAGAATGGACGTGGGCTCCTCAAACAAGTCTTCCTTTATGCATGCACTGCACTTCTGTGGTCCAGAGCTTGAAGGTAAAAAATATGTTATATCAAAATCATATGGTCAGCTGTCATCTATTCTGTCAGTAGAGTGGGAAGACACCGGCAAATATTGGCCATGACAGCTAACTGGTAAGCTTTTCTATTGTACAGGCTGATTTAGCAGGTAATTAACCATCATTTGGAGGTTCTAGAAACCTCTCATGCAAAATAAACATAAAGGTGCAGGCGGATTTTGGAATATATCAGCCATATCAGGTTGACTAAAACACAGATTTAGCCTAGCACCCTGAAATGGTTGTGCATTAATGAGCTTGATGTCAGATAACAGTGACATGTTTGCCATACACATTCACTCACACACACACACACACACACACACACACACACACACACACTAGGTTAAATTAGTAATGATCCAACAAGACACCTCACTAGAAAAGCATTTAACTTTGGGACAGACAGACAGACAAACAGACAGTATACTAGTTTGAAGATAGCATCAGGAGTGAATACCACTAAAGTAGTTCACATTAGAAGGGAAAGTGATGAAAGAGAAGAGACAGACATTGCAGCTTAATGCTAGCTATAGCAACAACCATGACACTCACCCCACTATCTTGTTGAAACAGAACGAACAGAAGCGGTGACCACACTGGGCTTGCAATGGCCTCCTCAGTATCTTCTGGCACGAATTACACAGATGCTTGTCTTCAAGGTTGTTGGCTAGGATGTTCTTGGGGAACCCTGGTTTGTTGCCCTCCAGTGAAGATGGTGGAGAGGGCTCTTGTTGTGCAGCCATTATTCGCCGCGCTGCACGATATAGCGGGGTCCCAGTAACCCAGCGGTGTGTGTTCAAGACAGCAAGCACAGCTCGTTCGGTTTGGCAACATTTATTTAGCTGCAATGATTCAACAGCATTGATCTGATATGTATGGGCTGCAATTCAAACGTTCTACGGATTGATATTGTAAGCTTAGCAAAGGCTGGTGATATTACTGTACAGCACACATGGTGGACAACAGGCAGCTGTGTGGAATTTCAATGTGATGATCGTTGAAGCTGTCTGGACGATTGTAGGTTAAAGGCCCAATCAGCAATACAAACTAAAGCCGAAACGCTCGCCCCAAAACACACTCGTAAACCCGGGCGACCTCGGAACGGTCGCCACCCGGTATTCCTAAACGTAACCTCAGTAAAACGGTGCCAAAAAACCTAACCTTATTCCTAAACTTAACGTCAGTAAAACTATGCCTAACCTTAAACTTATGTCTAACCTTAAGGCTTATCCTCACTCCGGCTCAGTAAAACAAATACAAGAATACAAGAACCGCTGGGGGGCGAGCGGTCCGCAAAAAGAATGGGTGAGCGTATTTTGGGGCGAGACTTCCGGGTTACCATACAGACGTAAACAAAAGAGTCGCCCCAAGGCTCTGGGTCGCCCCACCACCAAAAGTAAATACATAAATAAAATAGCACTGTATTTTATTCTATGGGATTAAATTAACCATATAAGATTATTTATAGGACTAAATAGCATACAATACACACAATAGATACATTATGTATTTAAACTGTATGTGGGGGAAGTTTATTTACGTTGTGTGCATATATATATATATATAGATATAGATATAGATATAGATATATATGTATATGTATATGTATATGTATATATGTTTTAATTTATGATTTGATAAGAAAGATCCAAATGATGTCTTCCATCTACAGTCAAGCTTATTGTGTATATCAATATGAATATGCACATGAAATCCGGATTGTGCCTTTAATGTGTCGTCTGACAAAAAAAACAACTGACCTACAAGCTAACCAACGCGTCGAATCGGTCGAATCGCGACACGTTTCAGTTTGTAGATCAGAGTTATCTTTGGCAAGCCACACCGCCGTACGGCGGAGTGTGCACGTGAAGGCTGCCGCCGACAGGGGGCGTCAAGGTGCAGACAGCAAGCTTTCGGGAAGCAGGCTCCCATCAAACCAGTCAGTGGTGCTGCTGCTTCCAGTTCCTAGCTTTGCGATGGAATGTTGCTGCTACGTTTCCACCGCCGGCTGGATGGTGATGAACAGTCGGATGTTTGGGGACAATTATGCCACGACAGCAACAGTAGTCACTCATTTAGTTTACTAAAGCCGTGAGTATTTGTATGGCTCGTGTATATCCGTGCATCACTTCGGGAAAGAATCCTAGGCTATTAGATAGAGATCATGTCATTGAGCATAACAGTGGTTAAAGGCTAGGCTAATGTTGGTTAGCTAGCAGAAACAGAGCTGTGGGGACGGATAACGTTACCTTGTCCTGAGATGGGTAACAAGTCACCCGGGTTCTCTCTCTCGTGTGTGTTTTTCCTCTGTCTTTATAGTGACTTTCTAACGCCTGTCACGTGAACATTTCTGCTTAAAAACATTCCTTGGCATTGCAAAAAACATAGCGGCTGTAGCTAACAGCATATGTTCGCTAACGCTAGGTAGATAAATAGTAAGCAGTCTGCTCAATTGTAAGTCTTAAGATATGATATGATGCGAGCTTGATGTAACTGGAGATCCTGTGTTTGAGTTACTGAAATGTAACCAGACTGACTACATTTCACTAACTGTATGTTACAGGAAATGTCAATGTCAATCCCCAACAGTGGTGTTTGTTTTTGTTTTTGTTTTACAGATGATGCTCGAGACAGCATGATAGCAACCTCCACTACTGTACTGAATGGCAAAAAAAAGAGCATCTGATGAGTTAGATGACTAAACAGAACAGAAGATAACACTGTCCGTTTAGACTAGAGGAACTATTGCAAAGCTGCTGCTAAGGAGCATCTGATGAGTTGGATGACTAAACAGAACAGAAGATAACTGCATTCTGTATATAGAGGAACTGTTGCAAAGCTGCTGCTAAAACAGTAACTGAAACCTGGCATGCTCTGAAGTGCATTGCATTCTGATTTTAAATATGGATCCTTAATTTATATTTATATTAGTGGTTCTGTAATCTGTTACACTTCCCTTTAGTTGTTGTGTTGTGTGTTGAGCCATTCTGGGGGCGTTTAACACCACTTTTCCTATATTGATTGAGTTAGTATAAGCCTCTTCAAGATGTTTTCAGCATTGAAGAAGCTAGTGGGCTCAGAGCCAGGACAGTTCAGGGACAAGAACATTCCCGCTGGCCTGCAATCCATGAACCAAAGTTTACAGAGACGCTTCGCGAAGGGGGTCCAATATAACAGTAAGTATTCAAACTACTGATATCATTTGTATGTTACATCCTGCTTTATGAGTGGGAAATTGTTTTCAGTTTCCTGTTATGGGAAAGTATGGAAATTAATCATTACCAGGTCTGTAAGACAAGTGGAAATATACCTTCCTTAAGGTTGTCTCAGGGATAAATAGGGAATTGTGAGATGGAAATTGTGTACTCCAGGTGTCATATGACATTTCTTACTTGTTTAGCTACCAGTTATTGGTTTATTATTATGATTAATTGAATTAACATTTATCCTTTTCTCCAAGTGAAAATAGTCATCAGAGGAGATAGAAATACTGGCAAGAGTACTCTGTGGCATCGACTGCAAGGCAAGAAATTCCTGGATGAGTACATACCCACACAGGAGATCCAGGCTACGAGCATCCACTGGAATTACAAAAGTAAGAGTCAAGACTTCTATGTCACAAGATTATTATTATTATTACTACTAGTCATTTGCTATTACCTGGTTGATTTCCATTTTGCAAGCTCGTTTTGATATATAATGTATCTTCCTTGGCTTGGTTTATTTCAGTGGCCCCATATCAAGGTAAACATGTAGACCAGCAATTTAGAATTGGTGGCGGCTAACCTGTATTATACCATTTGTTTTTAGTACTGGAGTAGTTCCATAGCGAGTAAGTCACCCCCCCCGCCCCCCGTCTCCCGTCCCCCCCTTCAAACCTTGTGCTTATTGCTGTCATAGCAACTGAATAGAATTGGTCACGGTATTCATAATAATTACATCCATATTAGAGTAGTTTTAGAGCTTTGGAGCTTTCTGTAGGAGAGAAACAAATAAAATTGCCTCAGTGTGAAAGGAAATAACTGTGCTTGTCTCTCAGCTACTGATGACGTGGTCAAGGTGGAGGTGTGGGATGTGGTGGATAAAGGTGAGTGTTGACAAATGTTCGTTTAAAAAAAGGACCTTGCTGTAGCTACACGTGGTGATATGTGGTTCTTATCAATGGAACTTGCTGTAGCTACACATGGATAGGTGGTGTCAAGCAGGGGGGGAAATGGTCAGATCTGGTTCTGGGCATAGATTCCCTCCCAAATATTTCACATTGCTGCTGAGCCAGAGATAACCTTCTCTGTCCAGTGTCCACTGGCGCCTGAGTGGGTGGTCGATTACAAAATTAATTTACCACTTTAAAGGTCCAATCCACAAGTCCAAAACAACCTGCCATTACTGTCTATCTTGCTGTTTGAAATTCTGTCATAGTACTGTCTACTACACTGATATTGTAGTAGACAAATGTGCCAGACACACTTAAAAGTTGGCAGTAGTTGGCTGTTTGCAAGTGTTCATTTCCCACCTTGGATTACTAACATTATGGATAACAACATACATGGTTTGTTTGTGTTTAGAACTGTCTTAAGTATTCATGATGTTTTTCTATGCACCTTTCTTGCACATGTCTCAGGCCAAAAACATCTTCTACCTGAAGGTGCAGGTGAGCACCATTGTATAGTATGTAGACATGGACTTGCTTGCTGTGCGTAGGGATTGCCTTTCCCCTGTTATCTGAATGCAAATATTCTCACGGGTTGGCTGTTGCCAAGTTTGCAGTGTGGTTTGGCTGGTTTGCTTAGTGTAAGTCAAATAAAGCCTGAGTGCTTGGATTGTTTAAGGCTATATTAAGCTATGTACTGAAGTACGCTGGAGCTGGGTAAGTGATAATGTCATCGAGGCTGTTAAAATTAGACTGAAAGATGCTTTTCAATAAGGAAAAAAAGGGCATTGCTGCTATAATTGCTTGTCCTATGATTATCTAAACTAAAGAGTTGAAGATCACCGTCTCAAGTGAGACTATTAGAGTTCAACTAAACACATTTCTGCTGTCTTCTTGTTGCAGGCAAAGGAAAAAAGCGAGGAGAGAATTTGAAACTGGAGAATGAGCCACAAGAGGTGATTATCACATGACCATCATGTGTTTTTACAATTCATCCCTTAATGTGGGTCAGTGTGTGATGGTGTCGGCTTCAGAGAGTCTTGGAGGCTGTAAATTATACATACAAGTCATGCCCAGTGGTGTGGTGTGGAGGTGAAGACCCCCAGTGCTAGTGTACCCCTCTTGGCACAGGATTGTGTACCGCCAAGAGGCTTCTCTCCTGAGCCTCCACTATTGTGTTTCCCTCTCAGCTTTCCTGCTATCTAATCTCAGTAAAGAAAAAATACTGCCCTACTGCTAACCCTAACTGACCACTCTCCTTACAGAATGAACAAATTAATGAATGTTGTCATCTTCAGTGTTTTATGTGTTAATGTAGGATCATATGACATAATTGGGGATTTATTTGTATTAAGTCTGATGAGGTGGCCCTGGATGCAGAGTTTCTGGACGTCTACAAGAACTGTAACGGTGTCATCATGATGTTCGACATCACAAAGCAGTGGTGAGAATTCTCTGCTCCGTTGCGTTCCGGCACATTTCTCAATGAACACTTAGTGCTACTGTAGCATACAAACGCAACACTATTTGATCACAGTCAGCCTGCAACACCCCAGACTTCTTAGTGGCGACTGAGCAGAGAATGCTGCAGTCTCAAACAAGATAAACACTGAGACCTCTTAATTTAAAACAAACATTTGTGCATCCATTGTTATGCCACACTTAGGGATGATTGTTTATAACACATATTTTTATTCTGCCATGTTTTTTTTAATTCAACAGGACTTTCAGCTACATTATGAGAGAGCTGCCCAAAGTGCCCACTCACGTACCAGTGTGCGTCCTGGGCAACCACAGGGACATGGGCGAGCATCGTGTCATCCTCCCTGATGACATCAGAGATTTAATCGCCGGGCTCAACAGGTAACAATAGCCAGGATCCCATCATCATTATGGCAATTAGGAAATATGGGGCTGCAAAGCTGATTGGCCAGGAAAATCTAATCAGACTGAATACTGTCATTTCCAAACCTGAAGTCTGTAGGGTTTGTTTTTTATTACAGGAAAAAAGCCTACTAGATGGTCTTTTTATTTAGACAACGTATTGTGGTACTTTGCAGAACTCCTGACATAGAAATTAAGTTAAATAAAAAAAATTCAATCACATTCATATTGAAGTAAATTTAAGTTTTAACATTCCATTAATCAGAAGCTTTCCTTATGTATGTCGCAATTTGCTTCACACTCGCATATAGGTTTTCACATTAGTTTGGCCCCTGGATGTTTCTGATGAGGGAGAAATATCAGTCTTGGCTGCTGATCGGTTATAGGCACTTATAGGAAATAATAAACACCAAAAACACATTTCCAGATTACCCAAATCCCACGTCATGGGTATAGTTACTGAAAACAACAC
>NC_137608.1:33253157-33439713 GCF_963280865.1 Gymnoscopelus braueri
GTTACTGAAAACAACACAAGGACCGTGGGACATTCAAAGTGACGAACACTGAAATGGAATGGAAATGGAAAATACGTCCACAAAATTGATTTAATCATGCGTTAACCACATAGCAATTATTCTACACTCTAAAACCATAACGTTTCAGTTTACTTACTTTTGACTTGTGACATTTTTCAGGCCAATGGGGGCATCTTACATTCATTACGCTGAATCCTCCATGAAGAATGGATTTGGCCTGAAATACCTCCATAGGTTTTTCAACATTCCTTTCTTGCAACTTCAGGTTAGTAGTTTTTGTTTGGTTAGTGTTACTAATACTATATGATTATATGATTATATAAGAATATATATTGAATATATTTTATTGAAATCAGTTAATTTCACTAGCCAATATGTTGATACAAGAAGCAAGTATGTGTTGGAGAGGGTTCGACCTAACCGTTGAACAAAGACCACATACAAAAAGTACTCGTATATGGGACCGTCCGAGATCCCTATACAAGGAGCAGGCTTGACACGGTCTAGGTCATCCGAGACTGACATCTTGGACAGTGTGATGTCACGGACAGAACATACATTGTCCTATGATACACACATTTGCACCATACAGCTGTTTGCCGTTGAGGATGCTGTGCATCCATACCAGACTACCAGAGCACTCTTCTGCCTATTGTAAGAAAAAGTATTAGGCAACATACTGTACAAGGCTAAACAATAAATGCTGATGATCTCTTTTTTTCTTCATTGTCAGCAGAAATATTGCTCTAGATAGTGCTTTTTGTCGCTTGCTTGAGTGACCCACTCCCCTTGCGCACTTTGCGCAGCATAAAAATAGATGCTAATCTCTGAAGCTGGCAACTGATTCAAATCCACCATTATATAAGTTTAATGTGTGTGCTCTGTGCTGTGACTGTAATGTACTTTTGTTAATATTTGCTGTTAGTTTTGTGTAATAGTAGTGTGCACAGTTTTTACTGTATGTATTGTACTGTTTGTGTGTATTTGTCCTGACTTTGGGTTTCGTGTGTCTGTCTGTCTGTACATATCTGTGCCATACAGAGAGAGACCCTTATGAGGCAGATGGAGACCAACCAGCTGGACATGGACGCCACTCTGGAGGAACTGTGTGTGCAGCAGGAGACTGAAGATCAGAACTACGAGATGTATGATTTTGTAGTGCTCTGTTTTCTCAATGTGTCATTAGAGTTGAAGTTATTGCTACATTATTGTGAGTATAATCCCTTGTGTGTGTGTGTGTGTGTGTGTGTGTGTGTGTTTGTACACAGTTGCCCTGTGTAAAATGATCATGAAGAATAATTTTTCCCCTTCTCTTCTTCCTCACCGTTCACACTAATGGTTGTTTTGGATTCCACAGCTTCCTGGAGAACCTGGAAACACGCAGTAAAGCGTTTGCTTCTCCAGGCCCAGCCAACGGACAAAGTCCTTCCTCGGGCTCCCAGTCCCCCATTGTCCCTCCCAGTGGGGCTTCGACTGGCAGCTCCAGCCCCAGCACCCCTCAACCCCCCATGCCCCCCACCCAGATCCTGATGCAGGCCCATCCTCTGCCTGCCTCCTCTCCCCCGGGGACTCAAGCTCCCGTGGCCACGGAGGCCACCCCTGACTCCCAGCCCTCGGCCCAGTCCCCAGAGCATGCCTCCCAGTCCTTGGTGGCACCTGGAACTCCAGGGTCTGCCTCTGCAACTCAGAAACGTGGCTTCATGTCCCGCTGGTTCGGCTCCTCCCCTGCCACGGATGCTCCTGCCACTGCATCCGGTTAGTGTTTAATATACGTAGAGTATACACAAGTTGTAATATTGGCTATTGCAATATCCATCCATCCAATATCCATGCTGTTATGACACCTGGCTATCTCTCCAGGGATCAATAAAGGTTTATTTATTTTGGAAGAGGCAACAATCCTGCAGATAGTTATCTGTGTGATTTTAGATTTTAGCCAGGGGTTTTCTAAAACAGGCTGTAGCTTCTGCCAGCATTTTTAAGCATTCTGACTAATCTTTCAAGAACCACAGAATATTTATCTCCAGTATGATCGCTCCCCTGATGGTTTCACTGTGCTTCCGTGAAAAAAATAAAAATGTCTTCGCGACCTCCCTGTGGGCTTGTTATACCCAGTTGAAAATAGCATGTTTTGCCAAAAATACATAGTAAAACACAGGAGTCGAGATACAGATAATATTTCCCAAATACTTTAACCAGGAAGTGAATGGAGCAGTAAATCTTTGGATCGCGTTGTCTCCTGGTTCTGTGTGTGTTTTTATTTATTTTTATGACGGAGATCTCCGTCAATGTGAACGGGTGGATTTTAAATGACGGGGATCTCCGTCAGTGGCAGGGAATGTGTTTAGACTTAGAACTGTGGCCCGGACGGCTGGCGTAGTGGCTCCGGGCACGCGTGTCGCGGGTTCGAATCCCGATCCCGACGACTTTTGCTGCATGTCACTCCCCATCTCTCTCCCCATTTCCTGTCAGACTACAGTATACTATTTAATAAAGGCAGAAAAGGCCAAAAAATATCTATTAAAAAAATATTTAGAACTGGTTCTCAAAAAAAAGCAGATCCTCAAGCTCACATCGCATTTTTTAACACAAATCTTCTCTTCTGGGGGTGTCCCTGGCACCAAACTATTTCAGATGGGGGGCGTCTGCGGCCAAATACATTTTGGGGGTCCTTGGCACAAAAATGTTTGAGAACTACTGATTTAGAAGGCATTTGTAGAATCGGCCTCAGGTCTTAATGCCAAATAAACTATTGCAATTAAAACAGCCTCTTTTGAAACTTTGACTTAGCCTAAGTCAATGTTATGATTCTGATCCTTTTTGTACTGTCTGACCGGAATTGGAACTGATTGATTCCATAAAAAGTAGTCACAAGACTCCAGCCTCATGAGTTGAGAAATGCAGAGCTTTGAAAAGGAGTGAGTCACCGGCTGGTATTGGAATTTCATGTGATTTCACTTTTTCGTCCTATGAATCGTACTAGAAATGGCACAATGGGACACTTATGCTCAACTCAAACCCCCCCAAAAAACTATTTACTTTAAATAAGATTAGGTCAGTTTAGCCAAATTGATTTTTATTTGGTTATTCACTACATACAGTGTGGTAGTCATTGTAAAGGGCCTCCTTCATTGTCTATTTTGTTTCAGTACTAATAGTTATTTTTTATTCTCTGTCTTGGTTTCCTACAAGACATGCATAGTACAGATATCTGCATGGTCAGGGTGAAGATTTAAACCCATTTTCATGGTCAGGGTGAAGACTTAAACCCATTTTGTGTCAAAGATTCAGTGTGTCATTCTGTCTTCCTCAGAAGAGTCGTCAGCGCCTGTGTGTCCTACCAACGTTCACAGTGTGGATGACTTTGTCCCTGACGAGAGACTGGACAAGAGCTTCCTGGAAGACAGCCTGCCCAAGAATAAAGGGACCCGGCCTACAGCAGCCCATACTATGGACAGTGACAGGTCAGATTCCTTATTGTTTTTATTTGAGCTAGTTTAGATATTTAAGCCAAACCAATCTGTCTTTTGGCATATCTCCCTGAATTCATTCAATGCTGTTGTCTCATCTCATTAGCTCTGGTTAAAAGTAGTAGGAGCGGAGTACTAAATGGGTAACGCACCTGGACCAATGCTATGCTGCCATGGCCGTTCCTCTGTTAATATGCGTTCCACTCCCCTGATATGATTTAACCAGCAAACCTGAGTGTGTTTGTGGAGGCCGGCAATACGAATGGATGTTTTTGCATTGATTGTCAAATCGACCCAAAAAGTCTGTCTAGAACTCTAGATCGACCGGTCAATTGTAAAGACATGGTTGCCCATCCCTGCTGAAAAGTAATTAGTTATAGGCTCATTTTGCATAGATATTGCAAGGAATTCCAATCAGAAGTGAGAACTCTACAAATATAATTCATCAGCTTAAAATTTGTAGTTCCAAATCTGTCTGCTCATTGTCTCCGCCAGGCCGAAAGGCATGGCGAGAGAGTATGTTTTGCCCCCTGTCCGTCCGTCCGTGTGTGTGTGTGTCCGTCCGTCCGTCCGTCCGTCATTCTGTCTGTGGACAGCTAATCTCCGGCACCGTTGGCTTGCTCGCAGTGAAACTGTGCACACACACTCCCTGGATGCCACAGCAGAACCTCTGCCCCAAATTTTTCACATGGGCCTTTTATAGCGCCACCAGGAGGCCGATGTCTGCAAAACATATGTTTTTACAGTACTCCTACAGATTTTGTCCAAAACTCCCGCAAATCGGTACACAGTATCTCTAAAGTCATTAAACGAAACGGGTCTTTCAGATTTGTCATATTCCATCCTGATTGGCTAAAAATGGCTTCCAAAGTTTGCAGGAGTGCTCTGTTTTGAACAAAATGCCTCAAATCATGAACACAGCATGCAATTTCCTTGAAATTTTGCACACATATTTCCATTATGCCGAGGAAGAAATGCTACTTGAACATTTTCAAATCAGCCCCATGGTGGCGCTTTAACAGGCCGATTCATGTTTTTACCCATAACTGCACCGATCTGTGTAAAACTTTGTAAGCGCACTCCCTAGAGGTCAAGGAAAAACCTTTGCCCTGCATTTTTCACATCTGCCTTTTATAGCGCCACCAAGAGGCCGACTTATGTAAAACAATTTTTTTCATATTACTTCTTCCGATTTTATCCAAATTTCACGCAAATCAGTACACATGATCTCTATAGTCATGTGATCAAGACGGATGTGTTGGATTTTTCATATTCCATCATGATTGGCTACGATTGACATCTAAAGTTTGAAGTAGTGGCTTGTTTTGAACAAAATGCCGCAAATCATGAACGCAGCGTCCGATTACGGTCAAACTTTGCACGCACATTCACACTATGTTGAGGAGCAAATGTCACCCAAAACACATTGGCCTATTATAGCGCCACCAGGAGGCCACAATAACCTACCTGACCTGGCGGAGACCTGTGCTCCGAGGAGCACTTTTTCTAGTTTGTTTTTGTTTTGTTTCTGCTCATTTCCAATTTCATTCGTGTATCCTGTATGAGTTCTCTCTCCAGATTGACATTATTGTCTCCGCCAGGCCGAAAGGCATGGCGAGAGTATGTTTTCGCCCCTGTCCGTCCGTCCGTCCGTCCGTGTGTGTGTTCGTGTGTCCGTCCGTCATTCTGTAATTTTGTGTACAGCTAATCTCCGGCACCGTTGGCTTGATCGCAGCGAAACTGTGCACACACAGTCCCTGGATGCCAGAGCAGAACCTCTGCTCCAAATTCTTCACATGGGCCTTTTATAGCGCCACCAGGAGGCCGATTTGTGCAAAACACATTTTTGGACAGTACTCCTACAGATTTTGGCCCAAAATCCGGCAAATCGGTACACGGTATCTCTATAGTCATTTAAAGAAACGGCTCATTTCAGATTTTTCATATTCCATCCTGATTGGCAAAAAATGGCTTTCAAATTTTGCAGGAGTACTCCGTTTCGAACAAAATGCCTCAAATCATGAACACAGCATGCAATTTCCGTGAAATTTCGCACACACATTCCCATTAGGCCAAGGAAGGAATGCCATTTGAAAATGTTCAAATCAGCCTCATGGTGGCGCTGTAACAGGCCAATTCGTGCTTTTACCTATAACTGCACCAATCAGTGTAAAACTTTGTATGCACACTGTCTAGAGGCCAAGGAAAAACCTTTGAGCTGCATTTTTCACATATGCCTTTTATAGCGCCACCAGGAGGCAGACTTATGTAAAACACATTTTGTGATATTAAGCCTTCAGATTTGATCCAAATTTCACGCAAATAGGTACACATGATCTCTATAGCCATGCGATCAAGACGGATCTGTTTGATTTTTCATATTCCATCCTGATTGGCTAAGATTGACATGTAATGTTTACAGGAGTGGCCCGTTTTGAACAAAATGCCGCAAATCATGAACGCACCGTCCGATTGCGGTGAAACTTTGAACACACATTTGCACTACGTTGAGGAACAAATGCCACCCTTTTAACATTGGCTGTTATAGCGCCACCAGCAGGTCAAATTTAGCAAAACACATTTTTAGAACAAAATGCCTCAAATCATGCATGCAGTGTCCGATTGCTGTGCAAGGCCTAGGAAGAAATGGCACCCTTTTCACATTGGCCTATTATAGCGCCACCAGGAGGCCACAATAACCTACCTGACCTGGCGGAGACCTGTGCTCCGAGGAGCACTTTTTCTAGTTTATTTTTCAACTGATGTTGAAACCATCTTGAGTTGTATAGCTACTTGGCTGACGTTCTTCATCCACATATACTGTAAAATAAATATTTGGTATTCCTATTTTATTTCTAGTGAGCTCCCCAAAACACTTTTATATCATGGCCAGGTACCGGTAGGCCTCTACTGCCTTCATTTGTGAGAATATGAATTATTTGAATTTAACTTCATACTGGGGTGTATTATTTACCCATGTCTTTTTTTCCCCCCAAAGGTTTTCAAACATGTTCTAAAATATAGAAAATATCAGCTTTACAAGTTCACAACGTGTCAAGCTAGTAGATATTTTTTGTATTTTTGTGTGACACCGTTGTATGATGAAATATATAACAGGGCACGTTTAATCAAACGTATCAATTTAGTCGATTATTAAAAAAATCTAATTTTCCGTTGATGTGTATAAAAAAGCCATATATTTATAAAACTTTGCTTCTCGATTATTCAGATATTTCATAGAATAATCGCTAAGAAAATAAATAGCTGTAGCCCTACTCCTGTCCTCTCCTATTATTGCACTTAATCGTCTCTCTGTTCTGCCGTGTCTCTATCGTAGTGATGGCGAGGGTAGAGGTAACCCCATGGTGTCAGGCTTCCTAGACGAGCTGGACCCAGATGATTCAAAGCCCGTTAAGACCCAAACCAAGACTGTGGACCCACCCAGTAAACACATCAACCTAACCAGTGATGAGGAGGAGGCAGAGTTACAGGCCCCCACCATCACACAAGACCTAGACCTAGACCTGGAAAGTGAACCAGAACTGAAAAAGTAAGTTTGATCTCAGGATCGCCTACCTCTCTTTTTCATCTGCCAGGTGTTCAACAGAGTTGACAAAATTAACGAACTCAGGTTAACCAGCATAATACTTCTTACCTCATATCATTCCTATGAAGTTGAAGTTCCCTTTCACTCTGTTTCAGGCCTGTGATCAATATAACAAAACCAAAGGGGGCATCCAAAGCTCCAGAGCCCAAAGCTGCTACCCAGACCATCTCGCCATTCACCCTGACCGCAGCAGCAGCTGAGCCATCAGTCCGACAGCAGGGGAAGAAGAAGGCAGGGACACCCAAAGCCGAGGACTCGGACACTGACCTAGAGGCACCTGTTGCCCAGCAGATGCTCTCCTATGTCATGGACGACCCCGACTTTGATTCCGAAGCATCGGATTCACCAAAAATAACAAAGGTAAAAGTAGTAACGGCTTGCTTGTGTTCATTGAGGTGCTTCAATATAAGATTCCATGTTGATGTTTTGCTGAGGTAAACTCCTTTTACTGAAGTTCTTTACACATTTATTGTAGAATACAGGGCATACATTTTTTTTTAGCTTTATTTGTCACATGCTCAGCCAAGAGCAGTCATTGCAGGCAAGGAAATGCTTGTACAAACATTTGTAGCTGCAGATGTAATGGTGGTAAGGAGAACAATGCAATAATGATTACTGTTTGTTGGGGGGTTAATGTGTGTGAAGGTATGGGTAATGGATTGTTGTAGAGTCTTATGCCTGTGGGTAGATTGACATGATAGGAAATATTTGACAGTGTAGGGTTGAGGTTAGATGAGATGGAGGAAGGCTTGTCTAACAGAATCTGTTCTTTGGCAATCAGCCATGTGTGTGTGTGTGTGTGTGTGTGTGTGTGTATATATATATATATATATATATATATATATATATATATATATATATATATATATATATATATATATATATATATATTAAATATTGTACCGTGGCAGTAAGTGCAGTTAATCAACAGTTAGTTGCCTCCACTGCAAACCATGGCCATTTCCTCTTCTGCCTTATATACAAATCAAGCATTTGCTTGATTGGTAGTGCTTGAAAGATGTTACCCCTGCACACCCCTACAGGATACATTCCCAGTCAGAGACGAGTTGCTGTCTGACCTAACTGACGATGAACCTCAACCGGCCACGGTCACTGAGCCTCTGAAGCCAATGAGCATTTCATTCAAACACAAGAACGAAACAGACCTGTTTGGCCTTGGAATCCAGGAAGAGCCTCTTGCAGCCATCAAAGACAGCAGTGACGAGCAGGAAGGCAAGTAATGCACCTCTATCACTGTCTGTCACTCCATCTGTATGGTTTTCTATTGCTCTGTCCGTCTTTCTCTTTGTGTGTCTCAAAAAAAGAAGAAGAAAACGTGTAGGTCACTGTCTCTAATTTTAGATGATCTTTATGTGTAATTTAACTTTTTTGTTTTCTTTTAGAGAAAGAAAGCAAACCCTCCTTGAAAGAGAAGAAGAAAAAGAAGAAGAAGACTAAAGAGGTAATGTGATTGTAGCATCTGATTATATTCCATAAATGTGAGAAGCTGCTTTGTTCATTTGACTTTCTTTTTGCTTTTACCTTTGCCTTTAGTGATTACAATGCAGTTGGAATTAGTTTTTTGAAAAGCGCTATATGAATACGATTATATTACTACAACTGACTATATTTGATCAGCTGTTCCACAATGCAATATAAAACCATTCCATTCTTCCCTCAGGAGGACGAGAAGAGCAAGAAGAAACATAAACATAAGAAAAAGGAAAAAGATGAGCTGGTGGCCGCAGATGACAAGGAGAAAGAGAAAAAGAAGAAGAAATCGTCCCGGACCAAGAAATCTGATGTGGACGAGCTGGAGGACTTCCTGGGTGGAGCGGTGGGTGCAACCAAAATAGAGGGCGGTGATTATGAAGAACTCTAAAAGAGATCTGTTTAAAAATGAAGAAGTAAAAAACATGCTCTCATTTTAAAACCTCGAGCCGTGGAACATCAGTGGCGACCTTAGCGGTCGCTCTGAATAAACTCTTGTGACTTGTTTGTGCATAAGCAGCAGCTGCAAGCCATACAGCAGAGGTAACCAACGACAACCCTGTCAAACACCCCAGGACGGTGATACTTGTATGATGCTTTTCATTGGTCTGTCCCTCATCTGCACTACTGCTGTCACTTTCATTCTGACCAATAAGACTGAAGAATGGTAAGACTGAGTGCTCTTCTGATATAAAGATAGTGCTGGGCAATATGACAATTATTTATGGACCAAACATCTACTGTAGGTCACGATATTGTCATGTCTTCTACCTTAATTAAACAATTCAGCACTCTCCTTCCACCCATGCCGGACCCCCACTAGCATGAGGCTCAAAGTTATAGGGGAAGAGTCGCAGGGACATATAAATAATACGATAGAAATGTTAATATTGTTCAAATATACTGTATCTATTCTATCAGAGAACTTAATATATTGCCCAGCACTATATAAACATTGACCATTGTTGGAGCTACCAGGAATTGTCCCTTATTACTAATATGATTGAATATATTTACTTCATGTTTGCTTTTTTCGTCGATACATCCTTTCTTTTGGGACCACTCCATTCCAGCTACTGTAGATAGGGTTGTCATTATGTCTGAATGTCTGTGTGTTTGGTGTAGTAATTGAGAGCATGCTCAAAGTGATGAATGACTCCATGGGCAAGATTAGGTGTTCTATTTTTGTCTCTATTTTTTCTTACTCAAGTGATGTGGCAGTTAATGGCAGAAATTTGTTCAGCTCTAGTCTTGTCTGTCTTTATTAAATGCAAAAAAAAAATAGAATTGCTGTAATTGAATGAAAGATTTTGCCCACTATACTAATTTGTAGGAAACCCACACTAATACGTGATGAGACATATCATGACATTCTGATTAGTGCAGCACACATTGTGATCATGTTAGTGAGTGCATACATATACAGTAAATAGATTTGTATCTGAGACCAAAATGTTTGCTTCACTAAGCTTCCTTAGTCTCCAGACTTCCTACCAATTACTATAATTTTATCATTTGAAACCTACAGTACTTAACCACTTAAGTCCTATTTTATACTTGGGTGATTTGAAAATAGCTGATCTACAAGCTCACAATGCGATGCATTGTGACATTGGGAGCCTTTTTAAAGGTTTAAAAATTGTTGGAAAATTCAGAAATTTAGATAATGGTTGCCTATGATGACTGTCCCCAAATAGGGCCGCCAGGGTTCATGTTGTTAACCTTAAAATGGCTAAAGTGGACATCAACCTTAGCCTCATGTGTCACTGAGGGCCAAGAGTTTGCAGGTTTTCATTACAACCTCCCACTACATCAGGTGATATGTCAATATTATTAATTTATCAGAAGATATAGGGATTTTTTTTGTTGGGGGGGATGAAAATGCATACCCCTGGCCTGGATATGGTATATGACTGAAAATCCTTTAAACTAAAGTGACATGGAATCCTGTATTTTCTGCCCTTCCTCTACTTCCCCTCCCTCAGCTCCACCATGTAGGTTATATATTAAAATTTTGTGCAGATGCCTTAAACGAGGTTCTTACAATGGAGTGACGTGCCGCTATCCTCACAAACCATTTTAAGTGTTCTTACTGTAAACCAAGTCAGATTAATTGGATTACTAATTTCAGATGAGTTCAGAAATGGCTTTGGTCATTTTTATTGTTGAGAATTATTGCGCACTGCACGGCATCTTCCATGAGGCCTAATGTGTTAAATTGCAGTGTACCAATACGTGTTTGGTTGTGGGATTCTGCTTGTTTGTTTGTTTGTTTTTCTTTGGGCGTAAAAGCACACACTACCATTTTAAGAGTATTAAAGAAAGATGTTATTCTCTGTATGTGCAACTATTTTTCTCTGTGCAACTATTTTTCAAATGTTTAGGCGTCGTGTCCACCGAGGCTTTTTTTCCCGGCTGAAAATGCCACGGCGCTCGCTTGGGAGCGCTTCCAGGCGCCCGAGTTGAAAATATTTTAGCTCGCCGCACATGCGAGCGCAAGGTGAATGCCCAGTGCCACGCCAAGTTGCTGGGGTTTCCAAAAAAATTGGGCGCTCCCAATTACAAACAGTTAAAACAGTGCTCTAGTAGTCTGCACTCAGGAAAAAACATCTTGGTGGACACAGAGCCTTATCTTGTTTCTTTATCCCTGTATTATTTATTGCTGTCTCTTTTTCTTTTATGGAAAAACATGCAGATCATGTTCCTGAAAATTGTTCCTAACGGTTTGGATTTTTCTCACATTCATACAGACGTTTCATGCAGCTTGCTGTGGACTCTAAAACTGTCATGGGCTCTTCACTGTTCCGACTTGTTTTCTATGAACTTATCACCCATGGTTTACATAAAATACCCTTTTCCCTCTCTGATAAGGAAATGCAGTTGTAAACTGCTGACGACTTCATCTACTATCATGCATGTGGGTTTTTTCCTTTGGTCAGATGCCTCAAACCAAGTTCGGTTACAATAGTTGTAACCATTTTCTAATCATGCTGATTAGAAAAAATGCTTTGCTGTTGATAAAATCAAGCCAGTTTGATCATCTTTTGGATGTTGAGGAATATATGCGGTGACCACTTAATATGGTGTGTGTTTTGACAGCTGGCAGATTTAAATATGTTCTCTTCCACTTACGGTTCCATTCTGTTTGTTTACTCTGAAAGGTATGTTGAATATTTCAGAAATTGAAACTATGCAGCATTGATCCTAAATACTGTTATGCTCCACTATTTTGTCTATTGTCACATGATGAGGATAAATGCTGAAAGCAGTTTCAAGTGAAGCATGAGACTTATGTGTATAGCAAGAAACGAATGTATAAAGTGGTACATTGATATGTATATATTGGAAGAGGTTTGTTCCAAAATGAGATGTTCTCCATGGGATATACACATTTTTACATTAAAATAGTAGAAAATTATCACTGAAACGAAAGCAAAGCTCATCATAGATTATCAAAGTTATTGGCTGCCTAAAGACATTGGCTTACCGACTAGTTAACGTCTCTGATGCGCTGACCTGTTTTGTTATTTAGTACTAAATTTAAGATAAGTGCTTTCAAAATGGATGGATAGCATTTTGGAATTAAACACTTCATTTATTTTTCACCTCATGACATGTTTCCATCTTTACACTGTGTGTGAGTTTGCCGATGTTTGGTTGGTCAATAAATGCAAACTTATTTCTTCATAATTGGCATGATTTATTTTAATGACGAGACAGGGGCCTCCACTCCCCCTATGTAAGAGAGTCCTGAATTAATCATTACTACAATTCCTTGCATTCTTGTAAGAATTTAAAAAGGAGTCAACATTTGACTTGCCACCAGGGTGCGGAAGAACATCACAGAGAGTTCAACAAACTTGATTTTGATTTGATTTAGATTTTGTCGCTTGTATGCCCAAAACTGTTACTTTTCAGGAAATGTAAAAAATAACCTGTATTCCAATGTAGATATTAAGTCACAAGCTATTTTTAATACTTTTCATTGGTCCAGTATATAAATACGCTTAACCACTTTTACTTACAAAAAAACAACACACAATTAGCAGAACAGCACTGTAGTATGATGAAGTGGGACATTAATGAAAGAGAAACACAAGTTGAAATATGGAGATGCAAGTTTTCTGCCTGACAGCGACAATTCGTTTTTGAATTGTTTCAATGTGGCTACTGGCTAGGTTTAGTTTACATTCATTTATTTTCAGAGAAGCAAAATGATAAAAGGTGAACAAAGGTGTGAATTCAATTTAGGCTTTTTTTAACATTTCATCTCAAAAGAGACTAGATGCCACATGTTGTTAGCAATTTTCAAATAGCCAATGTATATGTTTAGGGTTAAAGTGGTTAAAATTATTTGATGTTGACCCCCCAGAACCGCCTCAAGGTCCCCTGGGGTCCTCGGACCCCACTTTGAATTATGTGATTGGCAGTGTCAGAGATGGGCGCTGGCCTTCAGGTATTGCAGTGCTTGGGGGGAGGAAGCCTCTTGGTCTTTCGGACGTGTCTAACCTATACAATCATCCCACCTGGTGTAATGAAGTATACAGATGTATTATACAACCGATACAATCATCCTGTCTGAAGTAGAACCAGAAAGAGAGTAGCAAGGTAAGCCTATAGTTATTATGACATTTATTTTTTCCTTTTTCCACTTTTTACCCTCTTTCCTGTACTTTTTAATACATTGTCAAATTACAATCTTGTGAGGGTTGGGTCATTGTTTATCCTCCTGTAAAACTGACATCTTCAATAAAAACTATGTGAAAATAGTTATTATGACATCATCAGCACAAGCCACAGGTAACATTACAGATGACAACAGTGTGGATGTTACACTACAGTATAGCCTACTTACAAAACATAAGCCAGTGATTCTCAACCTTTTGCATTTCAAGAACTACCAGTTTGATATGATTTAAGCGGGACCGTACCTATGTTCCCCAGGTTCTATGTTCGGACCTAACCTAAACCTAACCCTAACCATAACCTTAGTGGGGAACATAGAACCCGGGGAACATAGGTATGACCCCATTTAAGCCACACACCCTCATTTGATCCTTTGCTCGTTTTTGTTTTTTAATCTCTGGGACCCTAATCTACACCAAAGTTCTCAGTGTTTATTTAACTCAGAGAGTTAAGTGTACAGATGGAACCAACCAGAACCGTTTGGTTCTATTTGTACACACTCAGATTTACAGACCAAGTGCAATAATTAATACATATTTATCTACCTACACTGCTAAACCAACCCACTACAGCAGTGTGGTTCCCAAACTTTTTAGCTGAAGACCCAAAAAGATAAATTAGACATTTGCCTGGGACCCAAACTAGTGAAATTATCTGATCTACAAGCTCACAACGCGTCGCTTCGCACCACATTGCGAGCTTGTAGATCTGCTATTTTCACTACTTCTTTAAAAAACATTACATATGATTTATTTTTATTTGTTGGTTTTATTTATGAAATACTTTTGGAAAATGTTGGAATTGTTTTTAATTGATGAAAAGTTAGGACTTTTAACGAAAAAAATGGGATATTTACTCGCGACCCATGGCATATGGAAACAGTTCAGAGCTGGAATCCTGAATTAGCATGCAGGCCCTGCAGGAGCCTAAAGGTCAGGGGGGCTATTTAGAATAAAAATAAATAAAAAAGTTCTGAGACCCCACTGTGCAAGCTGCCTTTAAGGGGGTGTGTAACATTTATAGTGTAAAAGGTGCTGGTGATGATTAAAAATATAATTAACAACACATTCTATGAACTTTGACCTTTCACCAAACAAATGTCTCAGTAGGTCAGTTCACTTTTTCTTTTCAAACCATGTGAGAATGTCATATTCTATCACTGGTAAACATATGGTAACATTTTACTGCACCAAATTGGAGAAATCTCACTTCACAACCATAACTATGGCATGTGACCAAACGCATTTTATTTTGAAGGACAATTTAACAGTATCCAGACTTGCTATTGGCTTTTCTTCTTTTAACCAATGAAAGTGACGCTTGTACGTGATCCGACTGGCCAGCGTTGCCATGTCTGCTTATTATAAGCGACTTTGGGCTTGTTTCTCTGTGAAGTAGCTTGTAAATATTGGTAGGTTGCCGGTTGCGTTTTTTTTGGGGGGGCTTGTTTATAAAGTGTACCTGCTTATTTGGGCTTGTTTCCTAATGTTGTTTAAACCAGTGGTTCTTTCTTATACATTTTCAAGTCAAGCTAGGACCCCCAAATTAATATGTATTTGTAGACCATAGACTGTGTTGTAGTAGACCCAACCTTCTGAAAATATTTTTTGCTAGAGACTCCCATACAAGATTTTATGGAATTGAAAATATTCCAAAATTAACTTGTTTTCAAGATTTTTCTTGAAAAAAAAGCTTGTATATCGGCTATTTTCAAATTAGTGTTCGAGTGCTCATGTGGCTTCTTTTGGTCTTGTTTTAATACACCTGGTTGCTTATTTCTCTCGCACAATCTGGCAACACTGCTTCCTGGCCAACACAGCCACACGTGTGACTGACTGCAAAGGAACAACATGGTAAGTTTAAAGTTAAATAAACGTATCACATCGGGCTATTTATTTCCCCCGTGCAATGACATTTCATATTGGTGGTCTGGGATAGTTAGACTAGTTACCTAAACAAAAGATAAGTCATATTGGAACTCGTACTTGGTTGATATACAGTTATTAACCGTATCCAGCTAGCTTTAGCAGTTAGCACACATTTTGAAGAGAGTCGGCTAAAGTAAAACTAATTACTGATTTTTTTTTTACTTAAGTAAAAGTATCAATACTCATACTACAATGTAGAAGTTTTGAATGCCGGACTTTTAATTGTTATAGAGTAAAAGTACAAAAGTATTGGTATCAAAATGTACGTAAAGTACTCATTATGCAGAATATCCCATTTCACAAGTTTTCAAATGTGTAAAAAATCTTTTGAAAATAGCAGATCTTGTGAGCTTGTAGATAGGCTATTTTCAAATGGCTGAAATGCATATAGGACTGAACTGGGTAATGCATATTTTGTAATAATAATCCAAATCTACAAAGTAACTGGTAACTTAAAGGTAGGGTAAGTTATTTATTTTTGTTAAAATAAGTGTTAAATAGCTCTATATTCTGATAGTAAAAAGAGTCTCTTTCTCTCCAGCTCTTTACTAAACAGAAAATGCGTTTTTAGTACTCTCTCCTGATTAGCTTAAATGTTGTCACCTACCTGAAAATGTACATAATTCTGTTTACTAAAGAGCTGGAGAGACCCCTGTGACCGAACAAACGCTCTGTAGCAATGATTACTATCAGAATGTAGTACTTTAACCTCTTAACAAAAAAATAATGATAAATAATGAAGCCAAACCCCTGTTAAGTTGATGTAGCTAAGTACACCAGTCGTATTGATAGCGTAAAATGTAATCTTTTATTATTTTATGTACAGTAACAATGTGTATGCTGACATCTCGGGTCCAAATCAATCTTAACATCAACTGTCTATGGTTTAATTTAAACCAACCAGTTTCAATTTCACAACAACTATGGTTAACTGTGTAATTCTAGTGCGTTTTTCTGCTTGTGGTAAGTTCACATTTCCCCAGTTGGAAAGCACATTCATTTTATTAATTTATTTCCAAACTTATATTAGGGTTCAGATAAGAAAGAAAAACTGGTGCGTTTCCTCTGGATGCCTTCTTAGTTTAGGCAGTGGGTGCTCAGCTATGTATACAAATCAAATCAAATCAAATAAGTGGAAAAAGCGGCGGCACTCCAAAATAAATACTGCAAGACAGTGGCTCAGTTTCTCATTTTATTGCGAGAACGCTGACGCATTTCGGCCGCAGCCTTCCTCAGAGCAGATTAAAGAGTGATTATACTAGGGGTCTTAATGTTTTTTTTTAGACCAGGGCAGAGACACCTTAGCTGAGAGAGATGAAGCAGGGACCCCCCACTACATCTGTACGTCTGTAGCTCTGTCTGTCTGTGCCCAAAATCTCTTCTGCCCGATTCTCCTCAGTGGCTGGAGCAATTGATCTGCATTTGCACACAGCCATTGACCACCATTACCATGTGTGCCCGGAACACCGAAGCCCGTTTTTCGTTTTCCCCAAATGTCAGCTGTTTATTAGCGTTTTTGTGTTCGCTGGCTCCCGGGTTGCCAAATCATGTGCGTCAAACAAGCGCTGTTGTTGCCACATCCGTGAAACAAGCAGACCATGACGCGCGCGTGGTGCTCATATCCCTGACGGGTATGGTCTAGATTGTATAAAATTGTGTTGCAGATGAACCTTTTTAAGCTTGAAAATCGTCTTGTAAATCTTTTCCCCGTAGGGGTGCAAGGGTTCAAGAGGTTAATGTAAAAAAGGAGAAAGAAAGAAAGAAAAAAAACGTATCCCTCAAAGATTTTAACGTTGAGGAGTCCCCGACCCCCCTGTTGAAAACCTATGCATAATAACGTGACGTTGTAAATGAAAACAGTTTGTGAGTATACTTCTACTCGCATACTTCAACAGCTCAGGTTGTTTGTCTCTTTCCCTTGGCCAATGGTGTAGCTTCGTCGAGAGGTGAGACTGAGACGGGAGTACCTGTACAGGAAGGCCCAAGAGGACAGAGTCAGGACGATAGAGGATAAAAAACAGAAGCTCAAGTCTGCTCTTGATGGTATGGCATTTGCAAGTTTACTCCTTATTTGATTACAGCCAAAAACATTGTTTAAATGAATGCTTTTGGAAGATGATTTCTGAGCAAAATTGTGTTTTGTTTTTTTCTCTTCATTTTTCTACAGAAAATCGCCTCATACCAACTGAAGTTCGTAGAGATGCGGTGCAGTTACAGAAACTGCTGGAATATGATGATGAGGGGGCAGAAGGCTAGTGCCTTAAGTTTTGACTAAATTAATAATGTCAATTTGTGTGTGTGTGTGTGTGTGTGTGTGTGTGTGTGTGATCATATTAACCAGCCTGTTCTGGGAATGAACACCGTTCAGAACATGTACCCATTCAGGGTGGGCTGGTTCACGAGAACCACTCATCCAATCAACTTGGGTCCTCAGCAGTGCACCCACCAAGTGCGAAGATGATTGGATGAACGGTTCTTGAGATATGTGAAGGACATGCATACATAGATTCCTTGAATGTATAGACAGATTATTAAATTATTGTTCCATATGCAGGTGTTAGCTCTCACATGGATGATGAGTACAAATGGGCCGGAGTGGAAGATCCTAAAGTCATGATCACCACATCAAGAGATCCCAGCTCCCGGCTCAAAATGTTCGCCAAGGTCAGATATATTTCACTGTGACTGTTTGTAGGTAGCTACTCACTTTAACTTGGAATGACAGGTTGACTGATGGTTGCAGAGGCTGAGTAACAGGGAAATTAGAAAATAGTACGTTTGCAGAGTCAGTCTCCATCACAGAGAAGAACATATTACAGCTTTGTAATGGTATCTGGAGGGTGGCTGGGTTCAACAGCAGTGCTCTAGTTAAGTTCATCAACAAAGTATCCATGGTTAACTGAATGCAACTGAAGTCCTACCTGCTCTGATGAAATGCCTGGGGTGTGTGAGTGACTAGCATTGTAGAATATCAAGGGCTCTGCCCACACATTCTGAAATAAAAGGATTGCAGGATATTTAATCGGAAAATAATTCATGTAATAGAATTTGGTTCTCTATCCCATAGCCTAAAACTGGATTTGACATTGGTCAAGTTATCTAAACAGTAAGGTGTCTGCAGTCTTAAAAGTAACTCAAATTATTCGCATAATTGGTGAGGTAGCCTACACATGGACAACTCCGGGCCACTCGCTCACCTATCACAGAGGAATGTAAACGGTAAACTCTTTTTTGTGACATTTTGTTAAGCTAAGGGAACAAGCGGTAGAGACAACATAAGTACTTCCCCAAATCCTTGTTTATGATTTTGCACAGCCGTCTATATTTAGCAGTAATAAATAACATTTATTTTGGCAGCTGACTCAAAGTGTTCTTGACTATGGTTGAAAGATCAACCCAATAGATTGCTATTTCTATTCTAACTTGTAACTTGTGCTAAAACAGGAGACAAAGCTGATGTTCCCTGGAGCCCAGCGGATGAACAGAGGAAACCATGAGGTTGACTCACTGGTACAGGCTTGCAAAGCCAATAATGTTACCGACCTCGTCATTGTGCATGAAACTAGAGGGAATCCAGGTAAGCTTGTGTTGGTGTGTTCTTTTTACAGTTACTAGGCAATGCGGCTTTGATACTTGCACAGCTAGCTATTAAGAAATGTTACAATGATATATTGTAATAATGCCAGTAATACATTATGTTTTAAACTAAGCTATTTATCAATATTTTTGGTATGAGCTACCAATTATTCTCATACTGTGTATCTGACTCCTTTATCTGTATTTTCAGATGGTTTGGTAGTGTGCCACTTACCATTTGGACCCACAGCCTACTTCACCCTTTACAATGTGGTGATGAGACATGATGTTCCAGACATAGGCACCATGTCTGAAGCCTATCCCCACCTCATTTTTCACAACTTCAGTTCACGACTTGGCCGAAGGGTGAGAAAATGAATTACTATTCCACTTTATGCAAATATTCTCCTCTGCCATTACTTGACTGATTATGGATATAACTAATGAATACTGCTTCAAACAGGTATCCAGTATCCTTAAATATCTGTTTCCAGTACCTAAAGAAGATAGTAGACGTGTAATTACATTTTCCAACCAAGAGGATTTCATCTCATTCAGGTTAGTTTTTCAGTTGGATAAATGTATCGCAGACATTGTGCTGTTTCACATTAAAAGGTTAACATCAACTTGTTGCTATTGCAGACATCACACCTACAAGAAAACGGACCACAAGAACGTTGAGCTAACAGAAGTAGGGCCAAGATTTGAAATGAAATGTAAGTATCCTCTTAAATGTACTATAACAAGTAGGATTTGTCAGTTGCTGTTTGTAAGCACAGCATTCAATATAGGCCCCTCCTCCCCAGCTCAATGACACCTACTGCATGCTCAAAAGTTGATGTCCAGAACCAGTTTTTAGTTCTCCTACAGCCCTAAAATCACTCAGAAATCCTATACCTTATTAAAGAACTGCTGTTAAAAGCAGCTAAAGCAGATATGATATTTCCTTAGAGAATATCCATGACAGCCGGTTCGGTTACCAGAATCAGCAATACATTTTCCTCAATAAAATATCTACAGTATACACTAGTCCAGTGTATACTGTGTAAACTTTATTTAGAGACAGTGATGTAATGGTGATTTGGTGTGGACGTTATTTTAAATGACGTCACATGTACACGCACCGATGCACACAGACACGCTCTGACCAGCATTATGAAATATTTATTTATAGTTTGATTCATTTTAGTTAGGATTACGTGCATATTTAGCCAAAATATGTTGCCAGAGTTTCTTAATCCAGCTCTCAAATTTATCTTTGAGGCCGGTTTGGCCACATCTCCATCACGGCCGGGTGGTCGGGTTGTCTGTGAGCAGGACCTCCCTGTGTCATGGCAATGTCACGATCCATATTGAACGCAGTTTGTTGACCAAAATGCAGATTTGGGGCTTATTTTCTCTGCTGGCACATACAACAGATACAATTTACACAGGGACCCCTCCAGCTCCAATTTATCTGTGTTAATTTAACTCGGAGAGGGTACAAATGGAACCAAATGGGTCAATTTAGTTCAATGCATTTTATCCTCTCTCGGAGTAACAAAAACATCCGAAACGGCTCTTTTAGGAGCCAGCCGAACATAATTCCTGCTTAATAACTAGGCTAAATTGTTTATGAGAAGTAAACTCAATTCAAGAACTTTATGAAAATAAAACACATCAGTTGCCAATGTGCAACCCCAGTGGCGCCTTCCCACGACCCCACTTTGGGTCGCGATTCATAGATCCATAGTGAGAACCGCTGCACTAGTTGAGCGCATTAGTAAAACATATGCATTTTTGCCTTATTGAAAAGAAAATGTTACTTTTACCAACAGTCCTGGTGAAACGTTTCAGCTTCTCTCCTTTTCCGTTATGTTGCTCTCTATTTAAACATGGTGCTTAATCTTTCCCCCCCCTTTTTTAGTGTATATGATTAAACTTGGTACCCTGGAGAATGAGAAGACTGCAGACGTCGAGTGGCGAGCCCATCCATTTACACACACGGCAAAGAAAAGGAAGTTTCTCAGTGTGGAATAGGATGCAACTGTGTGACATAACAAAACACAAAATAATACTTTCATTTTGTTATCTTATTGATGTTGAACAGTTATTTGAAATCTTGAAACAGTGTTTTGTTTAGTTACTTACAGAACCGTATAATTTTTTTTTGTAAATGTGATGAAACTCGGCAGCGTTGTGGGTTAATTAAAGGAATTTGACATAAACATGTATTTTGTAACTTGTGTACTTTGGTGTAGTATTTTGTAATTAAAACTTTAATGATCTCATAAGTTTAATATTTTCATACTAACAAATGTATTCTGAAATATCAGTGTAGTCTCATTGTCAGGCACAATTAGTAATTAAAGTGCTTGGTTTTATCTCAACTTGGGCTTGCAAAGGCTTGTGTTTTTAAAGAACCCCATATCAAGTTCAAGGTGCGTACTGTCACTTGTTTCACATCAGTATATAATGAATACAGCAGGGAACTTAGCCATGTCCATGACTCGAGGAAAATTTATGCTTGGCTACAATGTAACATATTGCTTTAACCACTTAAACCCCAGAATCCTTATTGTGGGGAAGAGTTTTGTAGAAAATAGCAGATCGACAAGCGATGCGTTGTAAACTTGTCGATCTGCTATTTACAGTGAAAGCCTTCCCCACAGTAACGTAAACCAGAAAATACACTAGCATAGAGCCCTGAGGGACTCCGGTTACCCATATGGAGTTTAAGTGGTTAATTTACAGAAGTGTTTTTAACTCCCACCCCTGATAAAAGATTCATAGCTTGTGTCGACCAATGAGAGGCTCTAGCCGTGGAAATAATCCAATGAGGGACGTGCATCACTGAGCTTTTCCGCTTTCCCAGAAATTCTTGACAGATCTGACTTCAGATTGAGAGAATTCAAGATGGCTGCTCCAGGTAAGGGCTTTATCTTAAGAGATAAACACTGTTAAAAAGCTCATTGGTGGTTGGTTTTGCATCATGTATTTGTAATCGGTATTGTCCGATTTGCCGTAGTGTTTTTCCCCATTCTAGCAAGTCATTATTGCGACTGTAAACAACAGACATTACAAGTGGCAAACAAACTGACGCATTGGTCAACCCCTCAAGTTGGCTAATGAGAGCTGGCTACTAGCGTAGCATTAGCATAGGACGGAGTTTCCAAGGATTCGTCAATGACGTCACAACTAAGCATTAAGCCGGAAGTGTTTAAAATTAATGGAGCCCGTCGCATTAAAAATAAGGAAAGAAAATTACACATTTGTCCTGAACAAGTTTTATCTTTAGAATATGTTTTGTTTTCGTCAAGCGACGCTTGTTGTACGTTATAAAGTTTACTTTAAACATGAATGTAAATATCTGCACGTCATGAAGCTAAAGGCTACACCAGTGTTGCCAAATCTTGTGAGAGAAATAAGCAACCAGGTCTATTTGAACAAGCCCTAAAGAAGCGATTAGGCTGTCAGCTATCTACCGCCGATCTACAAGCTCACAACGAGCTTGTAGATCTGCTATTTTCGTATTAAAAGAAAAATAATCTAGTTATTTGGGAATTGTTTTTGAAACTTTATAACAACCCAAATCTGGTAAAGGGGTCGCTGGCACAAAATATTTTCAGATGGGGGGGTGGGGGTGTCTTAGAACAAATACATATTAATCTGAGAGTCCTTGCCATGAAAATGTTTGAGATCCACTGATTCAAACTACTTTAGGAAACAAGCCCAAACAAGCAACTACACTCTAGTAACAAGCCCATTAAACCGCAACCACCAAAATGTTACAAGCAACTTACTTATTACCACAAAAACAAGCACAACGTCGCTTATAATAAGCGGACATGGCAACAGTGCTTCACACACGCTTTACGATTGTTTTTGACGTCACTGGTCTATCCTCCTTATGTTTATTCTAGGGCTTTAGCTTTCAAGCTCTGGCTAGCCAGCTAGCCACAGAGCTAGCTAGTTAATCCCCTACTGTACTCTGCATACATGTTACCCAGCGAGCAACATCTTCATTATAGAGTTTGCCAAACACCAGACAGTAATTGCAACACTATTGATAATAACAGTGCATCGTAGCCAACACGGTGGCACAGTGGCACTCCATTAAACTATCAGTGTAACTATTAGCAGAAGTCTTCTCAGTGGAATACTCAAACATGGCCTCCAAAATTTCGAAATGTCATATTGCTAAGCAGTCAAATCCCATGCTAAGCTACAGCTAACCAGCGCAAGCAGCATACGAGTTAGTTTGCATATTAATTTTTTTGTCTTCTCAAAGGGCTGAATTGAATTCTAACATTAATTGCCGCCTGGCAATACTTTTGATTTGTGTGCCAGTGTTTGTTTCGTTTGCTCAAGAAGTGCAACTATTCGACGTGTACATGCCAGCTACATCGTTACTCATACAGATGCACCGACTCTTTGATACGATCATGTGCATCAGTTGATGTTTTATTAACTGTCAAGTGTTTTACGTTTTCCTTCCCAAGTAAATGTACTTATATTTGAAGGACTATAGGACTATTTTAAAAAACTATGCTCTGACTGATAAAGCCTAGCTGGGCTTAATACAATTATTTTTTTAATTTATTTTTTAAATTGTGATAGTTCCACCCTGATACTATACAGGTAGGCTGTTATAAAGGTAAAAGTTACTGTTGCAAAACTTGCTAAAATAACATATTGGAAAACAATTTATATTGTCATGCACATAGTAAAACATTCCCATGTTTTCATTAAGTGTATACATTTAATATGGTTTAAGATAAAATAAATCAAACGATACTCAGCCCGAGCAACTGTTTGGTGTTGTTATTATTATTGTAAGCTGTGTCCTGGGTTCTGAGGACCAGAGTCCAGAACCTTTTTGTTTCTAAGTGTAGCACCAGTCAGCTTATGATACATTTACAAACCATCTAACATCCAACTGAACTCTGTGCTGTTAGGTTCTAGGTAAAGGACTATCTCTCTTAAGGCCCTGGTGCATGAAGATCTTCTGCGGTTGACGTCTTAGTGCTGCCCTCCCCCTCATCGCCTCCTGCCCTCAACATGTCCTCCACCTCCTCTTCGTGCTCCTCCTCAGGAGAGACCAGTCCAGAGGATGTGCCCAGAGGTGGGGGCACCATCCGAGCCTACCTCCCTAACAAACAGAAGACTGTGGTAAGGGTCTGGCTACGCTTTGCAAAGTTGGATTTTGATCAGGATCAGGTTTATTTATGTACGGATCAGGTTTATTCGTCTACTGGAATTATCTTACTGTTTGGTTAACAACTAAAGATCTTTAACAGATATTTGTATAAAGTATGGGAGCAATGTGGAGAATATTTTTGCCTTCTCAATCTTTTTGGCTGTTATGTTCGTTATAGGCATCTTGAGTAGTAAATGTGAATGCACTAGGTTGCTGTTCTTATTACCTTAATTTTTACTAACACTTATAGTAAATGTCATTGTTCTAACCGGCTATAACTCACTGCTCAGCCGTGTCTAAAAGCAAACTATACAGTTGGTGATATGCTTCCCAGATGGTGTCTGTTTTCATCATTCCATTAATTATGCAGCTTTCATTTTCAGTTAAACTGAGCCATGATGTAGCACTTTTGTACTCTTTACAAATAGCTCTTATTCTGTTGCGCCTCATGAAGGTCAGTTGATATTGAACTGTTAGCCGCCAACCCAACAGTGATCTATTGTGTTCGTGAATTCTGTGTTGTTCATAAGTAGAGATTGGTATTGTATCGTTAGGATTTCATCGATTCCGGCTCTTATTGATTCACTATTTATTTTCCAAGATGGTACATAAATATATTAACCAAACAACACAATTGTCCTTGTAAACTAATGTTACGTCAATAATTGCTCACACATACCTGTATGTATGCGCACCATAGGCATTTATAGCAGGATAAGAGAAAATTGTTTTAGCTCTTAGTGGTGACTGCACCTTTCAAGACCATGAATGGTGGTTAGAATAATGAGTGAGTCGCTCTGAAAGAGTGTACAGTTAATGTGATGCAGTCTCAGAGAGGGCAACATATTGTTGGGTCTAGTCATGACACGGCTTTCTCGTTGGTAATAAAGGGAAAGCTGACCAAAGCGAAAACCGAAGAGTGCTACAGATCAATAACTGCATTTGTAGTGAAAAGCCATGCACGCTACACAGGAGCTCACAACGCGAGCTTGTAGATCTGCTATTTTCACTACTTTCGTAAGACACTCTTGTATGATGAAGCAGGGCATTCATTTATGGAAACATTTAAAAAGTTGAAATATGGAGATACAAGGTTTCCGTCTGACAGAACGTTTTACTTTATACTATACTTAAAAACTTTATACTTCCAAAACGCAACACGTTTTGAGCTTGTAAATCTGCTATTTCCACTATTTTTTAAAATGTTAGAAAATATATTTGAAAAAATCAACATGGAAATGATTATGATGCTTATACAAATAAGTGTGATTATTTCAAATGATTGCGATTATGTAATAATTGTGACAGGCCAACCCCCAGATACTATTTATTTGGATTCAGTTCCTACTTGGAATTTTGGTTGCCACCCCCACGTTATGATCATATTGTCTTTAATGTTTTGTATCAAGCGCCTAATTAATCAGAAGTTTTAATGCATGCACTACTTTCTCCTATCTTCATGTAGTTAGCCACCAAATGTTGTCTCAAAGTCACAGTTGTTCAAATATTGTCTCTCCATTCCCCAGCTGACTGTTCGCGCAGGACAGACTGTGTATGAGAGTCTCGATAAAGCTCTAAAAGTGAGAGGCCTAAATCAGGACTGCTGTGCTGTGTATCGCCTCCTAGACGGGTAAGACTTGCTGATGAGTTTGCATCATTGTCATTTGAATGCTCTCCCACTGCATATAGGGGCAGTAGGTTGCATTCCACATCGCCTACATTGAAGTTAGATTGGATGCTGCAAGCAATTGTGTTGAGTCACTTGGCTGGGTATTCATCTGAGCTTCTTTCTAAATATCATACAATACAGTTCATTGAGTTGACTACAGAAAATGTGGTGCGCAGCCTTTGTGTGTTTGTGTTTCCCCTACAATTTCTTTCAGGCCTAGTGGTATATGTGGCCCCCCAAATACATGCGCGCGCACGCGCACACACACAGGTCATTCTATACAATCACAGTGATTGAACTGGCCAGCCAGTAGAGAAAGTAAAATTATTGGAGATTGAATCACCTACTGTATGTTGTAGCATGAAATGATAATTAAACACCCCTTTTACTATTTGTCTGGATGCCCTACATTTTTACGTAGTGAGTGACTCATGATGTCAGTCATACAGTACCCATAGCTCGGCTAGTGAGACAGTCTTTTCTTTTTACTGGTGGAGATATTATCACTGGCCATTGATCAGCTCTAAAACCAGAAAAAAAAGATTGCTTGTGTTTCTGGCCAAGAAACTTAATTAAAGCAATGTATTGGTGTTATTATGCTGTATTATTGGTGTAAATATGTATGTTGGCTGTTTTAGTTTTCTTTCTTTAATAGTTTTTGCTGAGCTTTTTGTATTTTTATTTTATTTATTGCTACATTATGCATACAATATATAGTGCTCACTTTATACTTAAACTTTCTGCACTATACTGCACATACTAGCACTGAAGGTTAAATTAAGTCCACAACAAATTATCAACGGGCCGACAGTGGCTCAGGAGGTAGAGCGGCTGTCTTGGAATCCGAAGGTTCCAGGTTCAATCCCAGGCTCCTCCTAGCTGTGTGTCGGAAGTGTTCTTGAGCAAGACACTGAACCCCTACTATACCTGCTCCCGATGAGCAGGTATAGTAGGGGTTCCTATTGCCAACCTTGTGGTGCCTTGCATGGTTTCCTCCGCCATTGGTGTGTGAATGGGTGAATGTGAAGTACATTGTAAAGTGCTGTGAAGGGTTGGAAAGGCTAGAATTACGCTATATGAATGCAGACATTTACCTATATAAAATTAATGCAGTCATTTACCTATATAAAATTAATGCAGACATTTACCTATATAAAATTAATGCAGACATTTACCTATATAAAATGAATGCAGACATTTTACCTCAAGGTATTTGGTCAAATTAATCGTAATAATTATTTATATCGCCCAGCTCTAATGGAGGATGTAGATGAGCGTGTATTTTGAGAGTGAAAAAATATGTGAATAGTAATAAAAATGTCACCTTTTTAAATAATTGTTTTGCCTGATGTAATGTTTGCGGTTTAAAATGACGTTCTTCAGACCATCACAATATAATAATGTGTGATGACAGTTATTATTATATAAAGCCACTGTTTAATCCATTAAGATCGGGAACGCATCTGTCATTTTTAGATTTATTTGGCTATTCAAAATAACAGATATACAAGCTCATAGCTTGTAGATCTGCTATTTTCTGAAAACTTTCAAATCTTTGAATATATATATAATTTTTTTAAAGCGAACATTTGTAACTCAAGTCTTTGCTTCTGGGGATTCTACAAACGTCTTCTAAATCCTAACGGATTTTTTTTAGTCAAAGTATAAAATAATGGTTAGAGTGGTTACACTAGAATGCTTTCCCGGTTTGAATGGGTTAATTTCTAACTCTTATAGGACACCTGTGCTCACTTTTTGGTGTCTTTTGTTTTGTTCACAGTCGGAAGAGACTGACGGATTGGAATACTGACATCACCCCTTTTGTAGGAGAAGAGCTTCTGGTTGAGATCCTGGATGATGTCCCTCTCACTATGCATAATTTTGTAAGTAGCACCAAAAGCTCTGTTTCCATTGTGAATGATTTTAAGCCAACTTTACAAATGTTGCAAACAATGTTATACAAATAGGTGCATTTTGATCAGCTGAATATGTGAATGCCTAATTTAATAATATCATGATTACAAATCCGCCCATATATTGGTTAAACATGTGCACATCTCATGTTAGTGCAAAACGGTCATATTGCGGTGCCAGCTGCCTAAATGAGCAAGTTCACAAAGTGTTGCCGGCAGCGCATTGTGAGCTTGTAGATCTGCTATTTCTGGCGTGCGACAAGTAGTAATTAAACATAAATCAAGGCTTAATTCTCAAAATGTCGATAGGCTGGTGTTCTTGGATAAGAAACCTGCCATGTTTATTTTCATTATTCAAATATTGTAACTTTAAATAATGTTTTTCCTTTTTCTTTTCATGTTCAGCAGCATTTAAGTTAATCATTTTTATGAAGTGCTATGCAATAATAAGAGGTCTAAGCTAAACTGTGTTAAGTCAAGCCCTTTGAGTTCTGTTTAAAACCCTGTCTAGAGAGCAGGCATCTTATTTGTTACTCGCATCTAAAAGTCCAATACATGTTTTTATTGAAAAAACAAACAATTGCGTAAGAAAGTAGTGATCTTAATTCAGTTGATCAAGAATTTTGCAACCCTCTATGTCCATTTAGCAAATTGTATAATCTGATGCATCATAATTGATCATTCACTATGACCTCACTGGAAAATTGAAATTGTTGTTCCTCGACAATGTGTGTTTCCAGGAATTTAGAAAAAAAAAAAAATCAGTTGGTTTCTATGATTATTGATTTATGTTTACATTATCTATAAACTATTTTTACAGCAGACATTTGATGCATAAATGCAGCTGAAGGTAATAACATTAATTGTGGGTGTGTTTCATTCAAGTGTTTGTGCGGCAGCAAGAAGTTACCTTTATCTGTCCAGGTTGACACGGTAAAGGCTGCAGCATACTCCAAACGAACAAAACGAAAAGAAAATTGTTCCTTAAAGGAGAATACCGGACAAATTAAGTGTTGTCTTTGATGTCTCGTTACTCACCTATTGACGTGAAAAGTGGCGTTCTTTTTTTCCATCGATTCCCCTGTCGTCATTTTTTAAACACGAGTTGCCAGGTTCTGGAAAGAAACAAGCATCCAGTGTTAAATCGTTCGGCAGTAGCGCTAGCCTCTCAGGCTAGCTACTCTCATGTTTGACTATCATGAGACTCCACAATGACTAGCAGTAGAGAAAAAAACAACTTTGCATCGGTTATAATAGACGAATCTCCCTAACCCACGCGCTCCCATTATGACAACGGAGGGGGTTTAAAAAATGACGACAGGGGAATCGATGGAAAAAAAGAACGCCACTTTTCACGTCAATAGGTGAGTAACGAGACATCAAAGACAACACTTAATTTGTCCGGTATTCTCCTTTAAGAACTTTGGCGTCTGCAAGACCTGCCAACGCCAAACAAAGACACAATTCTGAACACTAGACCCGCCCACTCAGTAGTGGGCGGGTCTAGTTGTGTTTATAATCTCTCGGTGTTTATAATCACTTGTGTTTATAATCACTCGGAGAGGGGCTCTTGACACCTAAATTAAACTCCCACAATTAATTTTAGCTTCACCAGTGTTTTCTGGGAAAATGCTTGCTGTGAAAAGGGTCAGTTGCAAAATACAGTAACGGCAGCAGTACAGTGGTAAACAGCAGCATATCATTATTATTATATTAAATGTTTTAGTTCAACAAGGGTACATAGTGACCTTATTCATCTGCACAGGTACGGAAAACCTTCTTCAAACTGGCCTACTGTGACTTCTGCCACAAGTTCCTGTTTAACGGCTTCAGATGTCAGACATGTGGCTACAAGTTTCACCAGCACTGCAGCAGCAAGGTGCCCACTGTCTGCGTAGACATGGACACCATGACAAAATATCATAAACAGTGAGTTTGAGCTGTAATACACTCTGTTGAGTCTGCTAATCAAATTAATCATGTTTGCATATACAGTGAAATGTGGTATCTGCATTTAAACCATCAGTAGGGGTTAAGTGTCTTGCTCAGGGACACTTCGACACATAGACCAGGGCTGGGACGTAAACCGGGGACATTCTGATTCCCAGGTGGCCTCTCTACCCATTTGGCTACGGCCACCCCATTTGTAGTCCTAGAACAGCAAAACCACCCTACTCCGTCCAGTGATATTAACTTTATCCTGTTGGATTTATCCAACGTATTTATCTAATGTTGCTGGCCCCCACAAAGTCTGTCTATTATAATAACAAGCACGTTAAGGTCCCCAGTCAAGTTATTCTGAACCCCAGTTAAGTTTCACTTTGGCTTTTAACCAAAAAACTAAAAGACTTTACTCAAACTGTAGCTGATGAAGAGACAAAAATGGTAAATGGTGTATTTACATAGCACCTTTTATACAAGGTACAGGGGGTATACAGTTAGGGGTTCGGTGTCTTTCTCAAGGATACGTTGACACCAAGCCAGGAGGAGCTGGGCATTGAACCAGGAACCTTCAGATTCCAAGATTGCCCACTCTACCTCCTGAGCCAGTGCCATCCCCACAAGGCAGTGGAAAACATTTCTAGAAAGACCGATTTTTTATTATTTGGATTCTGTAATAAAACAATTGGCTTTGTTCACTACTGGCGTTTGTTGTGCTACATCTATGATGCAGTTGTGTGTACAAAGCACGGCATGTGCACTGCAATGTAAAATTTGTATAAATACGTTGTCACTTGGTAACTAACACTCCCAACTTAGTGTACATATTTCCGAAACAAGAGTCTTATCATGTCTTTCCTGTGGTTCTCTGTCCTATTGATGATGTCAGTCTTGCCAAAATATGGAGCGACGGTGTATCTGAGATCATGAATTCACAAAATGTGAAAGATCCACACAAAAAAAAATTAACAAAATAAAGATATTTGGGTATTGACTTCCGTGCACGAGACATTTGGCGCTGATCTGTGTATTTTGTTTACGAGAATAGCCATGGGTAGATGGATGAACACAATTACCAATGGACACACAAACATTTGGGGGACATGCATACAAACACCCATCCCTAATAATCGTAGATCACAATTTCAGTGTACCAGAAACTCTGAAAAAAGTGGCTGGTATAGCAGACAAAACAGCCAGTCTAAAAATTCCTTGCATTGGTCCGGTGGCTGGGGGGCCACTTCCCATCCTCATTTGACCCTTGTCTTATCAGGTCTGTCATGCCATGTACTTTGTGTCACATTGTCCACCTTTCCCTTCTCATATGTGTGTCGTATGTGTGTTGTGATCAGGATGGCCCTCGCCTGTCAAGATGAGTACCCCCAGATATCCATTCAATTGCAAGATAATCCAATGCAGAGTGACATAGCCTTAACCCCAGATCCTGCTGGGTAAGCTCCTGTTCAACACTGAACTATGTGATTCATATTCTGTAAGACAGCAGCCTAGTCCTAGTCTCTTTGAGGTTGACTTTGAAATGTGGATGAAGACGTGCAAATTTGTGAAAATCAACCAGTTGTATGTCATGGTCGGTTGGATTGAAAACCTGGCCCTCGTGGTGCAGGTGTAGGATACACAGAAAACCACTTTGATCTAATCGAGTCTGTGTGTACCCTCAGGATGGGACTCCTGTCCCCGACCTCAGCCTTCCGTTTCCCCATGCCAGGCGGAGAGTGCCAGTCCCTACAGAGGCATCGCTCCACCTCCACGCCTAACGTTCATATGATCAGCACTGTGGGCCCTGCTGGTGTTAGCATCATAGAGGTCTGTTGGCAAAAACATAACATGACTTCACTTTATCAACAGAACTCTTAACTCTTTTAAGACCGGGAACGCATCTGTGTGTGCATTTTTAGATTTTGTTGGGCTATTCAAAAATAGCAGATCTACAAGCTCATAGCGCGGCGGCACCGAGTGCCGCGCTATGAGCTTGTAGATCTGCTATTTTTGAAATATCATGAAAGTTGTGCAAATATTTGATTTGATTTTTTCTTTTTTTTTATGGACATTTGTAACTCAAATCTTTGCTTCTGGGGGTTCCTGGAACTAAATATTTTCCAAATGTTCGATATATAATCCAAGATTTTGCCACGAATTTTTCACGATTTTTCAAAAATAGCAGATCTACAAGCTCATAGCGTGGCGCTCGGTGCTGCGCTATGAGCTTGTATATCTGCTATTTTTTAATAGCCAAATAAATCTAAAAATGACACACAGATGCGTTCCCGGTCTTAATGGGTTAAATGCATGATGCAAGCACAGTGGAAGTCCAGCAAAACTTATAGCATATTTCTCTGCATTTCTTTTTCTACCCCCAGGAAGCACTAAAACTCAACAATACGATAGGTATGCAATCATTTAACTTAAATCCTACAATGCATCCTTCTCTCATAGTGCTTCTTTTGAAATGCTTGTAATATACACGTATTATTTTTTTCTTCTCATTTTGTTCCACTACCTTTTACTCCCACAGGTCCAGAGCCCTCACCGAAACCCTCCACCAGCCCTCCATCCTCCCTAGGCTCCCCAGGCAGGAGACCACCTAAATCCCCCTCAGAACACAAGGAACGGAAATCCTCCTCATCTGACGACAAAAAGAAGGTGGTACGTCGTAGGACAAGCTTGCCATTGATTATACTAATAATAAAATCAAATAATAAAACGTATGTTAAAAGTGCTTTACAAAGACAAAAAAACTAACACATCATAGTAAAATAAAGAGGAAAAAATAAAGAAGTTGAGGCCAAAATAAAGGGCCTCTCACCTTTTCCAAACAGAATAGATGATTTGAGAGTGACGATCAACATAGGTGTGTGTCTGCGTTTACAGCACCGCGGTGGTTACAGAGACTCGAGCTACTACTGGGAGGTCCACTCGCGAGAGGTCACCATTCAGAAGAGGATAGGCGCTGGCTCCTTTGGAACCGTCTTCAAAGGCAAGTGGCATGGAGATGTGGCCATCAAGATCCTCAAGGTGACTGACCCCACACCCGAGCAGCTGCAAGCCTTCAAAAATGAAATGCAGGTCTTGCGGTGAGTTGTCCCGTTTTTGTCAGAAATAATTGTTGTTTTCAGTGGTTGCATAGACGTTTATCATGTTCTTTTCATGTAAAGAAACTCACCTAACCAATCAGAAAACAAATGCATTGTGTGTCTGAATTCAACACTGAGGCTGATGTTTGTCAATCAGTCCACACATTGATTGCCAGAATTATTTCAGAATTTTTGCAGTTTCATGCCAGGGTTTTTACATTGAAAAAAAAAAGTACTCAGGAGCTGAGATACAACATTTTTAAGTTTTAAGTTAACAAGGAAGTGGATAGGAGTCTAGATCTTCAACAAATCATATCTCCTTGGTCTTTGGGTGAAATAAAAAAAAAAAAAAATAAAACAATTATTTTAATTCTTTTTTTTTTTTTTTTTTTCCTTCTTAAAAACGAGTTAACTCGATCTAGGCAATCAATGTGTTAACACCTATGGTGCGTTTACATGTGCATGGACGTGCATTAATGGGCGTGCACGTGCACGACGAGCGTGCACCTTTATTTTAGGGTCCCGGTTTGAGGGGCTGAATATATGGTCACCCGCAGCCGCAGTAAATAGTAATACCATGACGCAGTTGGGGAAGAAGTTTGAACGACAAATGAATGTTGTTCAAACATGCGCTCAGCTTCACTTTTTAACAACGTGAAAACCATGCACTGTGGACGTTCTTTCGATCGGCCGGTGCAGTGGCGAGTGTGGCGTTTCACGCATGTCTGTGTGTGCGCCACTTCTATTTCTCTCTCTCCGTATGTGTGTGTGCATGCGTGCGTGCGGCCGCGCACACTCACGCGCAGGAGAGGTTAGATGCAAGCTAATCTATCTGTAATTTCTCTTGAAGGAACTGTATTCTTTGTTTTAGAAACTGTATGTTGTTATTTAACAGCCAACTCGGGTGCATTTCCAAGTATTTTCAGCAATGGGATTATTATTATTTGCAACGTTACTAGCATTGCAAATAACCCTCTTTCCACAAACCCAACTCAAACCACTCACAACCCTCCGCCACAGGAAGACGCGCCATGTCAACATTCTGCTGTTCATGGGCTTCATGACAAAGCCCAACTTTGCCATCATCACCCAGTGGTGCGAGGGCAGTAGCCTGTACCGCCATCTGCACGTCAGCGAGACCAAGTTTGAAACCATGCGCCGTATTGATGTGGCCCGCCAGACGGCACAAGGCATGGAGTAAGTCCTACACTACACTTAAGATGCTGTTTCAGTTCACAAGAATACTAAACATGCACTATACATTTTAATTGTCACTTTGGTAAAACTGAGGTGCTGTTTTATCAGCTCAGGTTCACATACAGAAATTAAGAATACTCAGACCTATCAGTATCTTAATGCCAGTACCAATTCCAGCTAGTCATGTACGCAAATGCAAGTGATGTAACAAGGTTTAAGACTAGCAGCATTTCACTTTTAACTTCATAATTTTGTTCATCTAATCTGTCGCTGTGGCTTCATTTGTTTCCTTTACAGCTATCTTCATGCCAAGAACATAATTCATCGAGATCTGAAATCGAACAGTATCCTTTTTTCCAGAATTAATTTGGTAACATTGACATTAATAAATTAGTACAGTAGCTACATTTTTATAAGCCTAAGTACAGTAGCTACATTTTTGGAGACATTGGGAGTGTTTAGTCTTCTCCCCCCCCCCCTCTTTTTGCAGTTCCCTTATCTTTTTTATATAATAAAATCCTGCTCAAGTCTGTTAGTCGTGCCATCACTTATATTTGATAAAATATGCATTAGCCTCCTGTAAGAATTTCAGATGCTTTTTATTGTCATTAAGTCTTATTGGAGATTTCTGGAGAATACATTTCCTTAGCACTGCTGCTAGACATCTTTCTCCATGAGGGCTGGACGGTGAAGATAGGTGACTTTGGTTTGGCTACTGTAAAATCTCGATGGAGTGGCTCACAGCAAGTAGAACAGCCAAGTGGATCTATTCTCTGGATGGTGAGAGTTTAAAATGTTTGATACCAATGTGAGATATATTGACCATCACCTTTTTAGGAAAACCTGCACTCTTCATTAGAGGTTGCTTTATGTCAACTCAGTTGTTAATAAGGGAATTGAAACTTATTATACTGTTGCACTCACTTTAACCACTTAGACCCTCTATAGTTATTAAAACAAACCTGAGTTGCACTGTACTTGATGCGCTCTTTTTTTTATCTACCCCAAATCTCTCCGCTGAATATAGCCGCTCTACAAGCTCACAACGCGTCGCCGTGCACCATGCGCCATGCGCCATGGTGAACTTGTAGATCTGCTACTTTTGACAAATGTTCCCCGCAGAATATGGATGCTGGGGTTCAAGTGTTTATAGGAAATAAATGTCATTTTGGGGGTGAATAATTATTTAATGTCTGGACAAGAGTGGCTAGCTCTCATGTAAAAGCTTGTCAACTGATTTGATGGTATTTGTGCATTTCAGGCTCCCGAGGTGATCCGGATGCAGGATACTAACCCCTATACGTTTCAGTGTGATGTGTATGGCTATGGAATAGTGCTGTTTGAGCTGATGTCTGGGACCCTGCCTTACTCCAACATCAACAACAGAGACCAGGTCAGAAAGTTGATCAAGGTTACATAACAGCACACAAATTCCAAAGGAGCCTTTATCATGTATGCTAATGGAGGGAGAGGGGCTATTATAGTCAATGTGACTGAGTTCGGCTAGTTTACTGTGTGTCATTCCCTCTGTCAGCCAAAAGCCAAAAAAAAATAACATACTGACATGTTTGCACTTCATTCTATCTTGAAGTGGCACGTCTCACTCTCTAGTAGTGTTTGATGGCAGTGTTTTTCTCTTTTCAGCTTCAAAGTAGAACAGGTTGACTCTATGCCACATTGCCAGTTTATTTTGTTTAAAGAGCAGATTTGTTTATCCTTTTATATATGCAGAGATTTTGAACCTAAATCCCATTGTTTTGATTTGAGGAGAATATATATGTCACAGGGTGTTTGGAGAGCCAGGGTGATTGAAGACAGAGCGCTTGTTTTTAGGCACGGGGCTTCGGGGCGATGCGGGGCTTTTCGAGACAGGGTTTATTAGCGAGGCTCGTGAGGAGGAGGAGGAGGACGGCGCTGCGATGCGGGGGGTTATTACGCGAGGCTCGTGAGGAAGAGGAGCCTCCTCCTCCTCCTCCTCCTCTAGTCTCCACTAGTCGACTCAGCGCCGTTTGATTTGTAAACCGATAGGGACAGAATAGTTCTTTTCATGGATCACTGTGTGTGTGTGTGTGTGTGTGTGTGTGTGTGTGTGTGTGTGTCAGGGAGAAACTAAAACAAAAGCCAGCAGAACACAATAAAAGTATCTTAACAGTCCATTGAAAGCATGTGCGCGTGTGCGTGCGCGCACGCGCGTGTGACTGTGTGTGTGTGTGTGGTAGCGGCCATATATGCTTGTGCACAAGCCTGGCTTGTGGCTCCCTCTAGTGTCTAGTGTTGCTTCTACAGAATTGCTGGGTGGGTGGTAAAAACGAGCGAGCCTTCTTCAATCACCCTGGTTCTCCATTCACCCTGTAACATATATACACTTGTATAAACTTGTACCTGCCCCATCCCTAATAGGCCAAACTAAAGTAGAATTGGTTCGCGCTAGTAGAACTTTCACACTACTAGGCTAGCCCCAAAAAGTCCTTATACAGTACCTTTATATAGAACTACCAGGGATTTGAATTTGATGTGATCTGTCAGAGAAGGGTGCACGGGAGAATTTAGGAAGGTTGAACATTAGACAAGCTGTTGAATTATTGATGAGTTGTCGAGGCACTGTGGCAGAAGAGGGTTGCTAAGAAGGAGTTGGAATCAAGTCAAGTCAAGGTCTTTATTAATGTCCCAGAAGGGCAAATAGGTTTACAGCCAGAGTAGTGGTTCATACAGACAATACAGGACAACAACAGACATGACACACCATAGCATGAAACATAAGTCTGGGCGCATCTAATGCGAGAGATAAAACAAAAGGCTACCTTCAGAAATATAAAGTGCCGGTCATAAAGTGCTTGTTTCATCATCATCATCATCATCATCATAGTGCAAGAGATAAAACAGAAGGCTATATTCAGAAATATAAAGTGCCGGTCATAAAGTGCTTGTTTCATCATCATCATCATCATCATAGTGCAAGCGATAAAGTGATAAAGTGCAAGAGATAAAACAGGCTACATTCAGAATTATAAAGTGCCAGTCATAAAGTGCTTGTTTCATCATCATCATCAGTAACATTATCCTTTACCTGTTACTGGCAGCATTGATTGCACGATGATTGTCATTGGCACTACCCATAGAAATGATCATATACTGCAACTGTATCCACTCTTATACTGGATGTTGGACACACGTTTAATTTCAGATCATCTTCATGGTTGGCCGGGGCTACTTGTCTCCAGATCTTAGTAAGCTGTTTAATACCTCACCCAAATCGATGAAAAGGCTGATCATCGACTGCCTGAAGTTCAAACGTGACGAGAGACCCCTGTTTCCACAGGTGAGCGCAGCACTAATGCAGAAACTGAAGGCATACCCACAACAAATGTGGTATACCTGTCAATGTGTTGCAGTAGTCAATATACCGTACAAAAATGTCCTTCAAACTCACCACCTCATTTTGATCTAAAGTATGTCGTCCATTATTATGTGAAATGAACTAATAAATAATTAATTAAAGATTGTAGCCTTCACCTGGTCCCACTTTTCAGTACATTGGTGTATTTGTGGAAATGGGTTATGAAATAAACTCCTAAACAAAGTACTGCATGAAGCAAATCCTTCATGCTGAGCCTTTCCTCAATATAAAAATGGTTTGCCTCAATCATTCTCTCTCTAGATCTTGGTAGCCATTGAACAGGTCCAGGACCTGTTGCCAAAAATCGAACGGAGTGCCTCGGAGCCCTCCCTGCACCGGGCCGTCCACGCAGAGGACCTCAACCCTCTCCTGTTTCACACCACCCGACTCATGCCCCTCTGAGCTCCAACCTCCACCTGCCAACCATGCATATATATACCACCACGTCGATGCCCCTCTGAGCACCCCTCTCCACCACCAGGCTGATAACCCTCTGAGCTCCCCCCCCCCGCCGCCCATGCCCAGTGCTGCAGTATGTCCCCCCGGCACACAGACAGAGAGCAATGGGACTGTCCTAGCAGTCTAGCTGACTTGCTCATTCCCATCCCACCACTCCTGCAGACAAAGCCCTTGTGCGGTTGCTGGAGCACTCCAGCAGAAAACACTGCTGTCTGATGGAGCAAAAAAAACAAATATGCACACATGCAGAATTGCCCTGTCTTAACAAGGTATTTTAGTCTTGCATTCAGTCTTGATTTCTTTTCATTTTTTTTTTTATTCTTTTGGGGGGGTGGCAACAAGGTGAAACTATTGTAATGACCCTCTAAGTGTATACAGTATGTATACATGTCACTATCTGCAAATTTGCCCACCAGAGGGTGCTGAAAATGCCAAAACTGTGGCTCAACTTCACACCCATCGGTTGCCTTGTTTAACCCTTTAAGACCTGAGGCGATTCTTTAAATAAATCAAAATCCTAACAGTTTTTGGAAAAAAATCTAAACATTTTTTTTTCACGATTTTTCAAAAATAGCAGATCTACAAGTTCATAGCGCGGCACTCGGTGCCGCGCTATGAGCTTGTATATCTGCTATTTTTGAATAGCCAAAGACATCTAAAGTGACACAGATGCGTTCCAGGTATTAATGGGTTAAAGACATTAAAGTCACATTTCACATTTCCACATTTCTTATAAGACGTTTTGAATTGAGTGAAACAACGTGGAGACAAGTGGATAGGAACTGCCCTCATAGGAGATATTGTTAAACTACAGAAATAAGTGACCTACATTGGAATAAATAAAACGAGTGAAATCTAGACGTGGGCATATTTGAGATGTGTGGCACATCGCCGACCTTGATCTTTGACCACCAAATTGCACCAAATGTCAGATACTGTCTTAGAGATGTAACATATGAAGATTTGTGGCTGTGGCGTGATCTAAATTGATTATGATAAAAGGTATTGAGTCATTGTAGACAGAATGACATACATACACACACAGCCTCATTACAATAGTTATAAAGTTGCTTAGCGGTTCAAATGAAATGATCTCACCTGATTATAGCAGATTATGCTTTCTGCTTGTTCTAAGAGTTTCAAGACTGAAGCGAAACTAAATCACTCGTGAACATTATATCTTTTGCTCCACTTGTAGTAGTTGGAGTTGTAATGCATAATTAACATACAAACTGTACAGAAACCCTATTGTTCTCACTCTCTGGACCCATCCGAACCGCTTACACCTGGCACCCATAATGCTCTACTTTCTGCTCATGCTCAGAGGTGCCCCACATTCCAACAGATACCTGGCAATGGATTTCTCAAGGCTTCTTTCCACAGGTTACTCTTTATAGAATGTTACCGCGAGCTTCAAGATTGACAAGAAATGCTGACGAGACTTTTGCTCCTATTTTTGTCCTCTTTTTTTTTTCTTTTTTAAGTTATTGTCATTTAACATCATGAGGACTTAGAAAACTGTAGTAAGATGCAGTCTTTGAATCAAAACATTTAGTTGTATTGCTGCTATACAACAGTGATTTATTTTCCCCTTTCTTTTTGTATGCCTCGGACACCTGCACAGTGGAACTTCACTGCAGTGTTTTTTTAACCCCCCCCCCCCCCCCCCCTCCCCACACACATTTAATTACAGTTCGTCTCATGAAAGTCTATGGCCCCTAAGTCTTAATAGAATATTCTCAGTGCTCACACACACAACTTTCTTCTACCATTACGCCATGGACAAGCTATCACATCTACATGCTTAGACCCGCCCCCCCACTCCCCTTATTCCGGGAAGAAGATTGATTCTGATGTTTTTTTTTATCAATGCCATGCTTCACATTCAGTTGCATAACTTTCATACCTGGGAGCTGCCCATCACAGCCACAGTTTTCACCCGTTGGGCCACTGAGTAGCTCCACTGCAGCAGTTAGAGATGTAGTGCCTTGCCCAATGGCGCTTCAACCTTAGGTTGTTGAGGGAGGTGTGTTTCGCCTTCCTATCCAGGTTATCCCACGCCAGTTGTGAATTCAACCTTCCAGTCACAGGCCCATACTGTTTAAATACTCCCTCTTTTCACTGTTAAAAGTGGTGTTTGGCTTAAATGTTAACGCATATCAGAAGCTACTGTTTTGTCTATTGACACTCACGGAGGTTAGATTATTAGTCTCGAGGAAGAGACATCTGTTCACACACACAAGATTCTTTTTTGTCATTCCGATATTTACAAAATCAGGAGCAATGTCATTAAGACACTCGACATGATCAATCCCATTACCACGGGCAATGTGCAGTGCTCAGGTGTATACTATATTCTGATGCAATGAGCAGTGTGCAATGCATGTAAACCATTTTGACACAGAAAATGTGTCAAAGGTTTACTAGAAGTTGATGACGCGCTGCCTTACTCAACTACAGGATGTGGTCAGAATAAAGGGAACCAAGAGACACTGGTGTGGAATATGGCCACTCTCTAGCCCAGTTTGACAGTCATAAGGCAGGGTTATTGCAATAGTTGACTGCGGACGTGCAATGACACAGGCATTGCAGAGGCCTTGACACATGACCGATGTCGCTGTAGTCCTCAAACAACTGGATGACTAACAACCAATGCCTTGACATTAGGGGCGTTATCTTCTAGGTCCTAGATGATGACTAGATTCCTAGATCCTAGGAAGACTATCCCTATTAGGAAGAAATAGAATCATTAAAAATCCAGATAAAGATCATTATCTGAAGTGTGTAATTCAAGACGTCTTAAGTTGTGTGGAGGCATGTAGTCTTTTTCTAAAATTTGAAATTATGGAATTTTAGTGATCATATTGAATCATTAGTTATTCAAATTGTCCCTGTTATGGATTAATGCCAGTGTGTGAAATGATCCCCAGCCAAATGCATGTAAATAAGGGTTGTTGGTTGTGATTTTTATTTTATTTTTAAATTGGGGGGGGGGGGGCGGGGGGGCTGTTTAATTTGGGATCCACAGTCTAGTTTGATGCATAACTTTGTAATGCATAACTTTTTTCTGCACTGTTGAATGGCTCGATGTCATGGAAAAGCAACATTAGCAGTTGTTTGGTTTTCTTTGTTTTGACCATACCCTGTAGTTGAATGTTCTCAGTTTAATGTGTGAACTTCCAAACGGTATGGAAGTTTTTGTGTATGGTTACGGTGTGCTTGACAGAAGTCAAGGACTCATCAAGACTGTTGAAAACAAATACAAGCCATATGTTTGTATTATTTTTTTAAACTTCTCTCACCCAGTCAGTTCGTCCTGGTTTTGTACTGAGTGACAGGCATACTCGTACATGAGAACTGCCCAGTACAGGTGGCAGTTACTGAGAGGAGAGTGAGCAACGATTTTGGTTCCCACATTGCTGCAGACAGAATTTGAATGAGGCCCTCATTTTTTAGTTTTTTAGCTACAAAATGGATCCGTCTTTACACTAGATGCACACAAAATCACCTATTCTCCTTTTACATGTTCTCCTTAAAGTATCAGTCTTGGGAACAAGTTTGGCTGTTTTGACTTGCAATCCAGTCAAAAAGTGCACACATTTATTAGGACAGGATTTTGGCGTTTGTGAATTGAACTGTGAAGGTTGTACTGTATGCTTGATGGTGTGTGCACCGGGCCTGCGGCTCGACATTAGAGGGCGCTATCCTTTTTCTTGTTTATACTGTAATTGATGCGATTTGATGATTAACTGGTGCAGAACCTAATCAAGGGTCAGTGGTTACTGAACAAAATAGTACTGACAGCTTCTGTCTAAGCAGCAGATCCAGGTGTTTTAACCTAGATGTTTTTAATGTTTTTTGAATATAGGGGCTGGGTACCCTCATTGTTTTACTCATTCCAGTTTTGTCAGTGGGTTATGGATCTTGGGTATGGCTTGGATGCGGGGTGGGTAATTAACACAAGCCACCAACCAGATGCTAAATCTAGACTGGCTGGTTATGGCTTTGTTTTCTACTTGGTCAGCCACTTTTGCAGCTAACCAGCAGTTATGTTTGGGTTCTAATAATGTTTTGCTACCAAACTAGTTAGAATGGCTGGGGACTTGGTGGATCCCATATGCCGCTGTGGCCCGGAGGCTGGGGAGCGTTAACTTCCTGCCCCGCTGGGTGTTTGTGGAGAAGCATTGGGTTAGTGACTCTGTTTCTGTTCATTCTTATTTATTGATGTATACTTTTTTCCCCCCCAGATGTTCTTCGTCTGTAATCGTGTATCTTTTGAGGCAGACTAAACGTTTACTGAGAGAGATCACGCTCTTTGCAGCATTTAAGTAATGGTTGGGGCTCTCACTCTTACAAGAATATTCTCTGAGGCATGGTACTGGCTCAGTCTTGCACCTCTTAATGATTTTCTTCCCGTCTCGCAGAGGCATTTGGTTTTGCTTCTTTCGACATCATCTTGGGCACTAAGTACTAGATATTAAACTTAGTTTCAGTGTGGTAGTTAAGCTCAGCATTTCGCTACAGTGGCATTGTACTGCGCAGTTCAAAATGCAATGCAAGAAAGTAAAACTTAGTCTGTTCTAATGATGTATAAGGGTAGATGAGAAGTATCTGAGTAGCAAAAAAAAAATCTTTGTAATGACTCATTACAATTGGCAGAATGTAATTTAAAAATCTAAAATCCATGTTGCAAGATTAGCTGTACTTTAAAACTTTACGCTAGACTTTGGGTTTTCTCATGATCTCACTGAGTGCAAGATCTGAAGGAGATTCACCATAGCTGATAATTTCCCTGCTTTATTTATTTTTTGATCGTGTACAGCTGTCTAGACCACAGCACAGTTGAATACGTTACCTCTGTATCCCCCAAAGAGGGCAGTTTTATCTGGTGTCTTAATAACAGGAAGAGGAGTGGGATAAGTGTCATGCTTACTGGGATCACCTTGTAGGGATGGAGATGTCCTTCTGGGACAGACGGCAATAATGACATGTCACAGAGAAATTACCACTGAAGCCTAATTTATGCTTCATCACATGACTGTTGCTAGCAACGCCATTCTGTATCGAAGTATACATTAAGCTTTACACTGCTGCTGTCTCTGGGTGCTTTCAGCGGACATTATGGGGGTGTTAAAAACAGAGTTACAGCTATCTTTCAGAGAGGAAAATGAAAGCGAGAGAGCTGTATCGGAGAAGGGTGTTTTTTTTTCCTTTGTCTTTTTTTTCCCTTTTTGGCATATCTCTCTAGGTGAATTGCAATAATTGTGTTTATAGTTTTCCGAGGTATCAGGGGTGTTAAGTTTGCAATAAATGGTATATTCTGCTGTGTACAGTTACATTTTTTTTTAAATGACAAAAATTGTACTTGTTTCTATTTTTTTTTGTGTGACGGTTTAAAAAAAGAACAAAATTATTTTAAAATGTAAAGGAAATCTTAGTATTTTTTTAGTTTTTTTTTTTTTTTTGGTCTTAAAATATTGATGCAGGATTTTATTCTATAAATAAAACCGTGGATTACTTATGAAATACGTCCAGTTTCTTTATTTAGTTATTTTTGCCAACATGTATAGACAACAGAAAACTGAAATATTGAAGGGTACGTCTTATATAAAAAATGTTCAGAGAAGACTTGAGTGGCTATTTTGACCCATGAACCTGACCGTCAGACTTCGTGCTATTAGCATTGTCACACATGAGCGGGGAAGTAGGTGTAAAACAGGAACTGTCTACTACCACAGGTTATATTATGACTCGACAACCGAGGGTAACCCACAACAACCATCCATGACTGGAAACTTTCCAGAATCTGTGATGGGTTTCCATTATAAGTAGAACCACCCCTGGGTAGGTATGTATGTCGTTAAAAAACAACACACAAATATAATTGATCGACAAGCATAGATCTGCTATTTTTTGGGAAAACGTTTGAAAGTAGTGCTGGGTTCCTAGAACTCAGGGTTAGTACCACGTCCTGAGCAGGACCCAAATTACTATAGGTGGAGAACCTTATCTGAAACGGAGCTTCAAACTAGGCATCAGTGGTGTAGTGGGAAAAGTACTCTCATGTTTTACTTTTTACTTTTACTGTTGCAAGTAAAAGTCCAGTAATCAAAATGTATTTGGGTAAAGGTAAAAGTATTGGCATCAAAATATACTTAAAGTACCAAAAGCAAAAGTACTCATTCTGTAGAAAGTCCCTTTGCGCAAGTTTTCAAATGTCTAAAATGTATAAAAAATCTTTATGGCTGCAATGCAACGCATTGTGAGCTTGTAGATCAGCTATTTTCAAATGGCCGTATGTTTTGTAATAATATAAATGTGCAAAGTAACTAAAGCTGTCAAATAATTGTAGTGGAGTAAAAACTACAATATTTTCCTCTTGACATGTTGTGGAGTAGAAGTAAAAGTACTGAAAATTAGAAATACTCCTGTAAAGTAAAAAAAATACCTCAAAATTGTACTTGAGTACAGAACTTGAGTAAATGTACTTAAGTTACTTTACACCACGTCAGGAAATAACATTGCCCGGCACGGTTCACTTAGCTCTTGTAGTCGAAAAGAGTTAGTGACAGGAAATGTCAACCAAGAAAGGCTGATGTACATTACTGTCCCTATCATCATCACTATCACAAAGTGAGACTATACAAGGCATCACACATTTGCAAATCTTTTATTTATGTATGTAACAACTTAAACCCTATAGTTAAACTTCGTTGACTGGAGTCCCCCAGGGCTCTATGCTACATTAGGCCCCCCCCTCCTTTTCCCTCTACACCAAATATCTTTGCAGAAAATAGCCGATCTACAACCTCGCGTTATGAGCTTGTAGATTGGCTATTTTTGCCCAATGTTTGCCCCCCCAGAATAGGGATGCTAGGGTTCATGTGTTTTCAAAGGTGTCATTAAAAATGCATCAGTGCACGATAAGACCATTCTATATTGATTGATTTGATGGAATATTTTATTAGGCAGAAATGTAAAAACAGCACAAGTACAGTTAATAACATTTTGTCTAAAAGGTCTGTCCAAAAAAGTCTTGTTTCCATTGAGGTCCTTGGTATTGCCTGAGATGGTTACAATATTCCACCGGAACAATCACAAGCTTCAGACATTTACTTGGACTAAATTTACAACCAATAACCAATGAAAATAAACCTATGTAAGCAAATTGAAAGTGAAACACTAAAATGCTACGACGTTGGTGCATATATATTTCACAATGGCTATTAATTCCTGACATTAGAATAGCATTTACACAGCCTGATTTCTCAAAATGTCAAATGTCTACGTGAACAGCAGTATGTATAAGTATAAGTATTTAATATAAGGTTCTAATAGTATATGTCTATTTACAGAAACATAATTTGACCATTTCCAGGCCTTGAAAAGCTTGAGAATTATACAGAAAGGAAATAAATTAAAATGTCCTGCTGCAATATTCATACTCTATGACCATATGAAAGTATACTTTTTGTCATTTGATGTTATTTGAATATATATGATATAAAATGATGTGATACTTTTCACAATCAGCATGAGGTATTCTACAAAGCCAAACAAAACAACAAATAAATAGCAAAAGTTCCTTCAGCTTCTCAGAGAAATCCAATTTTAAGATCTGGAATCAAGTTTGGAACTACACGAGGAAAAGTCAGGTCAAATCTATATTCTTTTTATAGAATGTGTACGAAACCTGCAGGCAATAGGATTCACTCTAACATAAGAGTAAAGGAGATGTGATTCAAGAGTGTTTCTTCTATAACTTATAGCCAAGTCCAGATCTGCTGATGTGGCAGAACAGAGTCATAGCGAAACACATTCCCAAGACCTGTCAAAAGAGAGAGGAAGATATGATAAAATGTTCTAACATGGTTGTTGCAGTAAAGGGCTCAAGAGGGCCTTTTACTTCCTTTTTAAAGATGTGACACAAACATTACATGATAACAATAACAATTGCTTCTACTTTCACACAAGCAATGTTGATGAATGGGTTAGGATTATCTCATTTTAGATCAATTCTTAATTTCCATGTCATTATTTTCTCCAGTTTGTGATATCTGACAAAAACATTAGCGTTCATTTTTAACTCATTACATATGTAAAAAATATATAAATAAATGCAAACAACACATACTTATACATCTAAGAAGAATTCATATGTTTAAACTGCAGTGGTAAGTAAGCATACCTCGATGATGCAGAGGACAATCACGGAAACCCCAGTATAGAGGAAGTTCTCCTCGAACCAGTTCTTCATTGTATCCAAACAACCCTTTAATAGAGAGCATACATTCATTAATGTTTTAATTTATTAATATTAAATTAACATTCTGGGGTTTGTGTAGAACATTGGTTCTGAGTTGGTGTCAAATTGGGACCCACATTTTACATTGGCCATTAATCAGGGTACAGTATATGAAATGACATTGGCCAGTGTTCAGGCCTGGTGTTTTGTGTCCATATATACTGTATATCCATTTAACCAAACAGGAAAGACTAACAACACAAGGTGAAGTCATTCTCTCAGGAACATTAAACTGCCCATAGAAATATCTAGTGAAAAGATCCACCACACGATGATGATTTGACAACTGAATGTTTACGTGGAACTTTTACGCTTAGGTCCAGAGCAGACCGGAGGAAGCACAACGAAACAAGTTGTTCATACACATGAAACAATACATTTAAACGCAAAATGCCTGTGCTGTGTTGTAGACTACTTGGCATTCACAAAACAATGGCTGGCAAAGATATGTTGCCATCGCTACCAAGGCAATCCTTAATGTGGACAGGTCCACACTAAACTTTGTATGTTGACATGATGTATCATAATATGGCTCCCAGAGCATCTCTAAAAGTGACCTGAGACATCAGGTCCTAAGATGTGTTGATTTGGAATTGAGTGCACTCACAACTGTATTTATCCACTTTATACTGTATAGTGACATGAAATAGCACTCAATATTTCAGGGCTATTCTAAATGGAAATTATGGTACCAGTGTAATATTTGTACCTTTTTCTTAACTTCTTCGTAACTGGGGGGTTGGCCACATTTTTCACTTATAATGCAGCAGGAAGGAGGCACTTCGTCACCCCAGTCTGTTACGTTATGGACTCCACAGCAGTTAAACTGTAACACAGAATGGTTGGGAACATCTTTTAAAACAAGAAATTTAGACCTTGCCCTTGACGGTGACCTTGTAATTTGACCTTTTCGACTCAGAAGTCCGTTCAGGGCTGCCTGCTGATCATTCTCACCAAGTTCTATTAAAAATCTATTTATCCATTCTCAGTTTTGACTTGATTGCAACCTCGACTTTTGACCTCTTTTTATTTAATTTAATAAGCTATAGGCAATTTCATCCTAAAAATATCTTCTGTCATACCAAAATAACCAAAATAGTGACCATCAAAAAAATAAGATTAGCCTTTTACTGAATGACAACCATTTTGTAACTTGTGTGCAGCTACAGTCCACAACATGTCCTGCGGCTCCTGCCCTTAACATGGACCAGATTGCAACTAAATTTATTATAATAGTTGGACGGTAATTGTAGTTATAATAATGTTAGTTAGTGTGCGAGAGCTATAAGGCCCCAGGAAAAAGGAGAAACTGTGGATGTAGAGAGAAAGAATAAAGAGAGAAGAATACATTAAATAGACTTGAAAGTTTAATATATACTTACGGTAATAGTAAACAAATATGGATAATAATGATTTTCATATTTAAGCCCTAATAAGCAGAGCCTAGCAAGTTAACAGTTCTGGGTGTGAGGTGCATGAGATAAACAAACAAGCAGGAAGGGCGGACACCGATAGTGCAGAGGTGCTGATCACGCTGCAAAAGCATAAAAATGCAGATTAATCTATAACCATGTCTTAAAGACTTCATACCCACACATTTCTCAGAAATGCTGAGGAAGGGTTGTTTTCTTCTGCTATCTTTGCGTTATTTAAAAGTGTAACTTATTTGGGAGTGCTTAATTTGCTATTTTAATGCCTTGGGGGTCTGATCCATCATAAGACGACAGTACCAGTTCCTTGAGTACCATATGTTCTTGCTAAACCCTGAAGTGGGGAAAACAAACCTAACCTAGCCTTTGTGTTGAAGTTTTTTTTTTTTTTCTTTTTCTCTGAAGAGATTGAAGGTTTGTCAAGAGAGATATGTATAAATGAGAGAAATTATGTAGGCATACATACATACATACATACATACATACATACATACATACATTACATATATACATTACATATATACATACATACATACATACATACATACATTACATATATATGGTTGTTATTGGGTGTGTCAGGATGTATGAGGGAGAGGGAGAGTAGAAGGCAGTGGGGTGTGTGTGTGTGTGTGTGTGTGTGTGTGTGTGTGTGTGTGTGTGTGTGTGTGTGTGTGTGTGTGTGTGTGTGTGTGTGTGTGTGTGTGTGTGTCTGTGGTGTTGAGTGACACTGCTAGTATAAATTGCGAAATGTAAATGCACATAGATAATAAAGGGATTCATATGCACTCACTGTCTTCTGAACCACATCCCAGTCACTGAACGCAGCTGTCGAATTCTTCTTGGCATCAGCTTTGGTTTTTGCCAAGCCGTCTTCCAGGTCTTTTTGCACCATTGTACCAATCTAAACAATGACATTACTTTTATATTCGTTTCCTCAGTGACTTCTTAATACATTGTAACCAGACGTATTGACTTAAAACTATGTACCATCCTTTAAAAACAATCACAACCTGTTTTTAATTTGCATTATCAATACTTTTGTGAGGCAACTTGGTGTGTCAGTGAATTTATATTATATTATAATAATCCTATAATAATTTGTATACATTGTGTGATTGGTGTCTTACCTCAGCTTCGTAGATCAGGAGGAGGCAGGCTGCAATCAGCTCCACTACCATCAGAATAAACAGCAGAAGGAAAAACTGGGGATAGAGATTCCATATCACTCACAGTCAGTATCATTTGATATGATCCATTTCTAACATTTTGTAATTAGGATACTGTTAGGATAGCCATGTAGGATGTGATTACAATCTGAATGTGTATAGTGTCTAGAAAAAACACATCAACAGCGCTCGGGTGGTCCCTGCCCACCACCACGGAGGTTGTAGGTTCGAATCCACCGTGGTGGTGCATGCGGCTTTGTCGTGTAGAATTGGCCCGTGTATCAAGGTTTCAGCGACACTGATTCTATATCCTCTGCATCTTTATTCTAGCCATAGAAATAAATAAATGTGTTATCAATGTGTTCTTTCATATCTGTTGTAGCATACCGTCAGGAGGAGGCAGCGGTTTTCTTTCAGGGCTCCCAGGAAACCCAGGAAGGACACACAGGTGATGATGATGCCGCAGATGATCAACAGGTTGGGCACACTGAGATGAGCCAGGGTGGGGAGCAGAGCGGTTGTATTTAACTGCATCAACAGGTACACGCCGAAGGCCAGCACTGCTGTGCCACACATCTGTGAAAACAAAAGACGCACCTGTTTTATAATGACTCATTTATACTTTGTTGAATGACCAGGTAGCTTGTGGTTGACAATAACTGACTTTCAACTGAATTTTCAGGTGAGCTATAGATTGTACGACAACGTTTGATTTAGGCTTAAGACAACAGACAATTTTGAAATAATTATTTTAACCACAGTGAAGCCACGTGCGTGAGTTGGAGGTGCAAACAAAGGCGCTGCTTGGGTGGATTTGGTTCCTTTATGCGGCTCGGGAGTCTGGAGCTTAAAAAACTAATATTTGGATGTCCCATCTTGATTTTCCATGTTGCAGGTGCCTGCACTACACTACTACATAGCTTTGTGCTAGGATAGGAAAAAAAAACTTCTCGCCACGCCCCAAATACCTGTATGTGTATCTCAAGTTGATTGGATCATTTCTATTCTATTTCTACGTATCTCGAGAACCGTCCGCCGAGAACCCAAGGGAGTGCCATGCCATGTGGGAAGTCAGTCGGGTCGGCGCCTTCTGTGGTCGTCCACATTTATCTATAATCTGCAAATCTGTCCCTCTGTCTTTCTGTGTCCCTTTTATGCCAATATATGGAGATCTCTGATGTCATCAACATAACGTCTTAGTAGTGGCATCATAGACTGTCCTCCAGACTGCACTAAGCACACTGACAACAGGTACAATGGGTACCCTGATAATGGGTACAATGGGTATGGCATAACCGGAGGGCCATGAGTAGGCATCGGCCTAGTACTAATTTGTTGTAATGATGGGATTTATCTATAGTTTGAGAAAAGAAATGGTTAGGTTGCTATAGGGTGTGTCACACATTATTTGGGTCTTCAATTTAGGATTTAACAAGTTTATGAACATCAAAGCGTAGGTATAGCCATAAAATAGAGTGTGTGTTGACTACAAACATGTTCTAACTTCTGGGCTATAACATGAAAACCGACTAAGTCACGTTCATACATCCATTCCATATATGTAGAGAACACGGAATGTGAGCTGGATAACAGAAGGTGGTACATACAAAACACAGGAAGTTGACCGCACACATGGTGTACTTCAGGCACTTGAGACAATTCTGAGCCATTGTTCAAATCCTCTTATCAAACCTGGGGAGGGGGGGAGATAAACATTAAACAATGTTATTAAACATATGGAAGGATACACCAAAAATGTCCTGGTCAGAAAATTTGAGTCAGACTTTGGATTTCCCCTCCATCTGGGGCGGTGTTCTGTTTGTGAAACATGAGGCAGAATGCTGCTGTGTCTCATTTCCTGTGTGATACGTTGTGTTTCCTCTGCATTTAAACTATTTCAGGATAAGATGAGTTACTTAAATGAGTGCAGTTGTGATCATTTTTAAATCATTAAAGGGATATTGCAAATATCAATTCAAACAATTACTTGAGATGTATTCGAAATTGTTCTAGAAAATATAAAAATTAGTTTTGGGGGTGAAAATCCTCTCACTTTACCATTTATATACAGCAGTTTAGCAATTCAGATTAACTTCAAATCAAATTGAATGTTATATCAAAACAATAATCATCGCGTTTAATGCTTTTCTCTGAATTTTTACGTTGGATTGACTGTATTAATCCCCCTTAAGGAAAATTTATTTCAGCCACACACAGAAAGATAACAACAGCAATGATACAATAGTAGGGAAAACAAGGACTGTTAACAATTATTTACACAACAATCAACATTCTATGGCAATTCAATCCCTTGTGTGAGCAACATGAAGTTCCTCTTTTCAAATACTTCTAAAGCACAATTGTATTATTTTTCTACAGAGCCAGTTGTCTTTATACTATTTCCATTTATAAACACTACAATAAAGACAACTTGGATATTAAAGTTTGCTGTCTCACCTGGTTGGTTGAATTGTAGGCTACCCTCTATTTCTCAAGAAATTAAGACCACTTGTACTCTAGAGTCGACCTTGGTGTTGTCTGTACTTTGCGTTCGCATGGTGCTGCTTAGCATAAAAAAAGGCTGGGGCTTTATTCACCCTTTTCACTTCCTTATTTCAGAACATCTATGACCACGAAAGTGTACTGCGCAACAAACAAAAATAACACCCCTGTCAAAAAAAAGAAGAACAAGAATCATGTCATGTGTGACAAGCTGCTTTTATATTTAGACACAAATGTAAATGTACTGTGTGCAAAACACAGTACAGTGGAAAATGTGAGAATCACACAACCCAATAGCCTATACCACCAAAACACAACCACGTCGAGAAAACAAAGGTTTGAGGTGTTTTATTGTCATACATACACATAATATCATATATATATATATACTATATACAGCTGTATCAGCATTAAAGGCAGTGGAATTCTTGTACTTTAGGCTTCCTCAACAGTGTGGATATTGGTCAAATAAAAACAGAATGAAATACTACAAAGGGGTGCTCAGTGGAGCTCAAATCTCTGCCAGGAAGCACACCCTCCTCCATCATTGTATATGTGTGGTGCATGTTGATGACATTGTTTTGGCATTGTGTTTCTGTATGAAAAGGCACAGGGCAAGGTGGATAACAGAGGAAACAAACAGATGCTGATCGTTAATATTTTGTGTCAGTTAAGTTTGAACAGGGCCATACTGGGAACACAAATGGTAAACAGCAGTGGCCCCATCTGTCCAAATTGACAGTATTCGATTGTAGTTAAAGCAGGCAGCGTGGCAGTGAAACAAAAAACACCAGCACTCTCTTAAAGTCCTTTTAGGCTCTCTTATTTATTTCATGACCCAGCAGCAGCAATGTGGACGTTTCGGCTGGAGCCTTCCCCAGTGTGATAAAAGCATGGCAACCAGCTGAGTCAGTCTCTGAACATAATTCAAAAAGTGTGGGTTCCCTGACGCAAGTCATGGGCTGCAGCTACTGAAACCCGAGGAATCCGTGGGAAGAAGAGGTTCAATGATTCACATTTGTAGCGCCTAAGGTCAAGTGAATGTGGTTTTGGAGTTGTACTGTACTTGCGTTGTTTAAGCTCTACAATATGTGATTCAAATTTGGGGGCAATCAGTCATGAGTTTTAGCATTTTTGGGAAAATAGGCCCCATCGCCAATTATAGCCAATCATGGAATATAAATAGAATATAATAAATTATGTTTTAATAACATGCCTCCAGAGATCACGTGCATCATTTTGGTGAGTTTTGGACAAAATATGTAGGATTGGCAAAGTTTGCAGAAAAAAAAAATGGCAGAAAAATGTATCTAGGCAGAAAGGCATTGTATGGGGAGTTGCATCATGAACCAAGGAATGCACAGGGGGTTACGACCTATGGTTCCAGATAGGCTGAAATACAAAGTGGGCTGTTATAGTGCCACTATGAGGCCGATTTGAAATATATTCTGGGATTGACTTCTTTGGCCTACTGGCAGTGTACAGTATACACAAGACATTTCATGCTGATCAATGTTGTAGATTACGAGATTAACCGCAGACTCACAAACAAACACACAAAAACACAGGGAAGGGTGAAAACATCATCTCCAGTCCTGGCCTTGGCATAGCATAGCATATAAAATGAGGGTGAGTGTGAAATCTTATATTCTCCCATTCCATGTATTCCAGAGTGACTTCCAACAAATGCAACCACAGAACTAGAAAAAGTGCTCCTCGGAGCACAGGTCTCTGCCAGGTCAGGTAGGTTATTGTGAGCCAGCAATGTTCAGAATTTGCCAGTCAGGATGGAATATAAAAAATCATACGGAACCATCTTGATCACTTGACTATAGAGATAATGTGTACTGTTTTGCATGATGTTTGGACAAAATTTGTAGGAGTAATGTAAAAAAGAAAAATCGGCCTCCTGGTGGCGCTATAATAGGGCAATGTTAAAAGGGTGGTGTTTGTTCTTCAACGTAGTGCGAATGTACGTGCAAAGTTCCACCGCAATCAGACGCTGCGTTCATGATTTGCGGCATTTTGTTCAAAACGGGCCACTTGTGACTATAGAGATCATGTGTACCGATTTGCGTGACATTTGGATAAAATCTGAAGGCTTAATCTCAAAATATGTATTTTACATAAGTCGGCCTCCTGGTGGCGCTATAAAAGGCTAATGTGAAAAATGCAGGGCAGATGTTTTTCCTTGGCCTCTAGGGAGTATGCGTGCAAAGTTTCACGCAGATCGGTGCAGTTACAGTTAAAAACGCAATTTGGCCTTTTATAGCGCCACCATGAGGCTGATTTGAGAAATTTTCAAGTGGCATTTCTTCCTCGGCCTAGTGGGAATGTGCGTGTGACATCACAAGCTGCGTTCAGGATTTGAGGCATTTAGTTGAAAATGGACCAATCCTGCAAACTTTGGAAGCCAACCTTAGCCAATCAGGATGGAATATGGAAAATCAGACAGATCCGTGTTGATCACATGACTATAGAGATACTGTGTAATGATTTGCGTGATGCTTGGATAAAATCTGTAGGAGTAATATAAAAAAATGGATTTTGCACAAATCGGCCTCCTGGTGGCGCTATAACAGGCCAATCTGAAATATTTGGGCCAGAGGTTCTGAATTGGCATCCAGTGAGTATGTGTGCACAGTTTCGCAGCGGCCTGGCCAACGGTGCCGGAGATTAGCCGTTCGCAGACAGATGGACACACGGACAGACGGACGGACGGACGGACAGGGGGTAAAACATACTCTCTCGCCATGCCTTTCGGCCTGGCGGAGACAATAAGCTTCAGTTCATACACCATCCACACTACAAACAACCAGTGATACGACTTACGTCAGCTCTTTAGAAAATGACTCTGTAGTCGCAGAGTTCAAATAATAGAGAAGTATACGAATAACGCAATACTTGAGGCAGAAGAATTAGATTTGTGGTGAGAACATACAGTAGTTATATATAACTATGAGTGAGAGAAGGTTGAAAAGGAAACATGGGTGGGGATCTCCTTAAACAGGAGGTACTTTCGGTGCTTTTTGAACACAACAGAAAATACCAGATTCTGCTTTTCTGACTGGGGTGTGAGTAGAGCGATGACCACAATGAGCAGAGCGATGACCACCACACTATTGCAGGAAACGATAGCCAAGCAGGCAAACACAGAGTAATGAGAGCAAACCTGTTGCATGCGTTTATTTAAAACAATTAAAATAATATGATATCATATTTAAGAAACAATTTACAATATGACTCTTCATCACTTAATTTCCCCAGTACAGCAAAATAACAGATATTTGACTTAGTGGTACTGCTGACACACTACTAGCATACATGAAATATAACTTAGAGCAGTGGTTCTCAACCTGTGGGTCCCCAAATTATTTTTTTGGGGGGGAGGTCCCCAGATGACAGTGAAGTGACAATTTAAGGACTTTTATGACCTTTTGAATACCTAAAAAAAAGAAAGAAAAATACCATCTCTGCATCAAACATAATAAACAAACTATACTATAAAAACTGGTGAAACATTGGCCAAAGTGTCAAATAATATAAGAAAGAGGTTAAATTTGTGAAATTAGCTGTGATCTGCTATTTTCACAATATTGAATGCACCAACTCCTACATTCCAAGTGCTTATCAGGGTTGGGGGTCCCCAGTTCAAATATGATTATTTTGGGGGGTCGAGAACCACTGGCTTACAGTATGGACGGACCTCTATCCATTGCAAAGGGACAGTGCAAGACATATAATGGAGGCTGGGGTACACATATTACTCCATATGTATTCATTCAGCACTCAGTTTCGTTGTGCATTCAAGCAGCATGGTGCGTGTGTGTGTGTGTGTGTGTGTGTGTGTGTGTGTGTGTGTGTGTGTGTGTGTGTGTGTGTGTGTGTGTGTGTGTGTGTGTGTGTGTGTGTGTGTGTGTGTGTGTGTGTGTGTGTGTGTGTGTGTGGTGCGTGCGTGCGTGTGTGTGTACATAAAACATTTTGCCAAGATTAGAGTTGTTAAATGAAATGTTACCTTTAAATGAAGTGGGGTTTCATTCACTTTTTCTGAAATAGTTACCCAAAGTTAAAATCATTTTGAGTAGAAAAGGAAAAGTTTAGTTATATCCCCCAAAATGTGTCACGTCACCACAGATTAGCAGAGCTGACTCAAGGAGATTCAGAGATGTGAGAGAATTCTTTCAGACCACATGGTGTTTTTCACTGGTAGCCAAGTCCATTTCGACTAAAGTGGCAAAACACGGGGACGGTGATACACACACAAATGAACTGTGAATACAAACAAAGAGGACATTTATCAAATATATAATAGAACTAATAACAAATGTATGCAAATAAGGTTTAATGCAAAGAAAGGGGTGTATGTACCTGCAAGGCAAACAGTGAGACAACACCTGCACCGGTGCTAAGGAAGTTTCTGGCAAACCAGTTCCTAAGTTTGAGATGACATCCCTGAAACAAAAAAAAATCATAACTCTTCAAATGGTAAATACTTAAAGAGGTGGTGCCATGGTTTTGCTCCTTTTCTGTTTTTCATGTGTCTATGAGGTTGATAGAACTTCATTAAGCCCCCTGGTGGTGTTTTTATGGAGTTTTCTTCTCTTCTCTGACTATTTTGAGTTTCTTCCTGGAGGCTGAAACCTTGAGGGTCAAACGTGCCAATAGAAAAACAGCACTTTAATGACACAGTAAAATTATACCCTCCCCCTCATTATCATAACACAACAGGTGTGGGCATGAGGAGGAGGAGGGACTAGGACAGGTGGGTGGTGCTAAGGTGGTGGAGGAGGTGCTAAGGTGAGAACCTTATTTTAGGATGAATAAACAAAACTCAAAAGAAGAAAAAAAACTGAAGTCTCGCTAGACGAGATTTCAATCTCGAGATTTCAATCTCGTCTAGCGAGACTTCCGTTTTTTTTTTCTTTTTCGGTTGCATAGTGTTCTGTCACTATGAACGTCAGATCTCTCACAAAAAACTAACAAAAAAAAGCTATTAAAATACGCAATCTAACGCAAGGCCTATTGGTGCACGTTTTAAGCTGTGGCGGACGCGGGATGGAGTTACGACATTTTTCTACTGTACCATTCATCCTAAGATATCATAACATCATAGAAAAGGTAAGAAAACCGTGGTCCAAAATGTCCCTTTAAGTATAGTAATAGGAAAAGAGTAGTTGAATAATGTTGTACCAATTTTAATTAATCATTCAACTGCAGGTCTACAAAAACTCTTAGTTCTTTTAAATCAATGCAAACTACCTTTCTGTTTCCTACTGTTTCTGATGGTTTGTTTGTTTTCTGCACTGTAATTATTCTCTCTATCTGGGAATCCATTCAGTAAAAAAATAAACACATTATGTCTTAAGATTACTATTCTCTCATCTATGTTTTATTATAACTTATTTTGTGTATTCAAATGTCCTTCTATAGTGTTTTTCTGTCTGTGTCTTAACGTCTTAATGCTGTTTTGTGAAAAGCACTGATAGCCATGTTGTGGAATTGTGCTATACAAATAAACGTGCCTTTCCTTGCCTAAGAACATAACTTAGGTTATATTAATGTAACGTACCTCTTGCCAGTTGGTGTGGTTTAAAATTGTACATGGGTCTTCAGTACAGCAGGATATTGGGACCTCCCCGTCCCAGTCATTCACACCATGGACTCCACAGCACTGAAACTGTAAATATGACAACACTGACTCAACTAAACTGTAATATACAACAATATTCAAAAACTCCCCAGACCCTGTGAGGGAACCCTCACATTGAAGTTGAACAGGAATGCAGGGTCAGCTAAAAAAATAAAGAATAACTATAAGTAGAAAAATAAGTAGCCTAGTAGCAGTAATATTAACAGTATTATTACCAACAGACCAGAGTGCACTTTATGGGTGATACTGTAAGCAGTGGTGTAAAGTAACTACGTACATTTACGAAAGTAGCCTACTGTTTTTTACTAGTTACCTTGTAGATTTTGATTATTATTAAAAAACATAGAGTACATTACCCACTTCAGCCCTATATACAGTTCGGCCATTTGAAAATAGCCGATCTACAAGCTCACAATATGTCGCGATCTGACATATTGTGAGCTTGTAGATCTGCTATTTTCAAAAGATTTTTATCCATTTTATACATTTGAAAACTTGTGAAATGGGACATTCTGCATAATGAGTACTTTTACTTTTGGACTTTAAGTATATTTTGATACCAATACTTTTGTACTTTTACTCAAGTAAATTTTCATTACTGGACTTTTACTTGTAACAGAGTGTTTACTTTTTACATTGCAGTATTGATACTTTTAATTAAAGGGGAATTTTGCAAAAAAGAAAAAAGAAATTACACCCAGTGTAAAGTGAGCGGTGTTATTTAGAACAGTGGTCATCACAGTGATGGAAGCTCACTTAAAAAAAATAAAAATAAATTGAAGTGCGTGGTGCTATTTATAGGTCATGAATTTCATCATGCGTCTCGCTAGTCAATCACAGTACTGAGCAAAGGGTCTGAATACTTATCAGCCAATCACAGTACAGCGAAAGACACATTTTCACGACGGATGGGTCATGGGTCCCAACCCCACTTATAGGAGCGGTTACACCGCTCAAAAACGGAAGTCTCGCTAGACGAGATTTCAATCTCGAGATTTCAATCTCGAGATTTCAATCTCGTCTAGCGAGACTTCCGTTTTTTTTTTTTGCATAGTGTTCTGTCACTATGAATGTCAGATCTTAAAAAAAAAATTTAAATACGCGATCGAACGCAAGGCCTATTGGTGCACGTCTTAAGCTGTGGCGGACCCGGGATGGAGTTATGAACATTTTGTACTGTACCATTCATCCTAAGATATCATAACATCATAGAAAAGGTAAGAAAACCGTGGTCCAAAATTCCCCTTTAAGTACAATTTTTTTGTACAAATTTTCCACCACTGGTGATAAGCCAAAAAGGTAGTCTTGCTGAAGACTTACAAAGTATTGAACAGCATCAAAATCATCTTTGACGGTCATGTTGCCATCTGGAGTGGAGTGCTTGTAGGTCTCCAAGCTTCGCACCAGGTCTTTCTCAAAGAATGTGTCAATCTGTAACATAAGTGCAAAGGCAACATCAATACAACTGCCATTACAAATCCATTACAGTATTATGAACTGAAAACAGGGTATGGTATAGCATGGTATAGAAAGCTAAAGTGAGCCAATAGGGGGCACCATACCATACTGCTGTACTGTTTCATGTCCATGACATGCTCACGAATAAAATAAAATGACTATGTGTTATTTACAATGGATGTTAACTATGTAGCTCATGTTTTCTATAATACTTTTCACTGGCACTTTGAAATCAACATATTTACTGAATGTATGTTTTAGCATAGTACACTGTACACTCACTGTTTGGTGATACATTGGGGTTTTAAATATGTTGATGAATATTAGAGAAAGGAGAGAAAAAAAAGCCTGGATCCATGATATATACTGTACCTCTCTGTCATACACCAGGAATACACAACCCATGGCCAACTCCACTAGCATCAGAATGAAGAACAGAGCAAAGTACTGTAATCACACAAAATCATACACTTTATGCACAAGACTGGATGTTCTGGCATTATTTACAAAATTTGACTATTGTAAATGAACAGATCTGGATCAATGTTATTATTGTTGTTGATATTATTATTATTATTATTATTATTATTATTATTATTATTATTATTATTATTATAATTATTGTAAAAGTAATAGTAGTAGTATTAGTGTATAAATGTAGTTCCAGAGAACTTGGTATAACATCAGAATAATGCAGTTCTGCATTTTATATGCTTTTAAATTCCTTGTTATACCTTATGTACACCTTATCAAACTATTTTTGTGCGTGAAATGTACTATGCATAAACTTGCCTTGCCTTACTAATAAACGTAATTTTTTTATAGCACCTTTCGTATACCTTTCATATCATGCTGTAGTCTACATCCTATGTATTAGGCTACTGTACATAGCAAGGTGTTTTTACTTAATAGGGAAATACAACACAAAGACAAGGTGTGATATGAAACCTGTTACTGTAAATGAGAGGGCGGTGGTGTTGGGATAAGCCCCAGCTGGGACCCTTGGTTTTAAATTGGCTTTGCCGTGATTAACTCCACAAGATGTTAATCACAGGAGATTTATTTGGTGCACATGCTGCCCATCTGGCATGTGCAGGCCAGAATAAATCTAGGCTCTAGACTAGTGTGCTCTAGACCATGATACTGACATGATACTGACCATGATACTGACCATGATACTGACCATGAGACTGACCATTAGGGGTGGGACGATATGGGTACCTCACGATACGATATATATCACGATATTAGGCCCACGATAACAATATATATCACGATATTCGAAGATGTTCGATATATTGCGATATCACGATATTCGATATATATTGCAAGAAATTTCACCAACGATATATCACGATATCTGAAAATATCACGATATATTGCATGAAAATTCACCAACGATATATCACGATAGTCCTTGTATTCAATTCATAAACACATAAAATAGCACCAAACAGTTCAAAATCATCATTACACAAATACAGAGTAGGAAAAACAACGTATCACAAAACTGACCATGATACTGACATGATACTGACCATGATACTGACCATGATACTGACCATGATACTGACATGATACTGACCATGATACTGTCCATGATACTGACATGATACTGACCATGATACTGACCATGAGACTGACCATGAGACTGACCATAATACTGACCATGATACTGACCATGATACTGACCATGAGACTGACAATGAGACTGACCATGAGACTGACATGATACTGACCATGATACTGACCATGATACTGACCATGATACTGACATGATACTGACCATGATACTGACATGATACTGACCATGATACTGACCATGATACTGACCATGATACTGACATGATACTGACCATGATACTGACCATGATACTGACCATGATACTGACCAGGATACTGACCATGATACTGACATGATACTGACATGATAGTGACCATGATACTGACATGATACTGACATGATAGTGACCATGATACTGACATGATACTGACATGATACTGCAGGGGTTGACACTAAGGTCAACCCGACGGGCACTTGCCCGTCGGGCAAGTACAGGTAATTTTCTACTTGCCCACAGGTCTTGCCCACTTGCCCGAAAAGTAAATCGTCCTTTCTAAAATGATAGGTTAAATTTGAATTACCGTTCAATTAAACACTTATTTTTTACTTTCTTCTTGCGAATTATGGGGCTGCACGATAAAAAATGGCATACCTCAATATGTATGCCAAATATCTAAATATGAATATGACTATGGGTTGAAGGTAGGGTAAGTGATATTTTTTGGTTAAATGGGTACCTCACGATACGATACGATACCTCACGATACTTTCTTCTTGCGAATTATGGGGCTGCACGATAAAAAATGGCATACCTCAATATGTATGCCAAATATCTAAATATGAATATGACTATGGGTTGAAGGTAGGGTAAGTGATATTTTTTGGTTAAAACAAAAAGGGTTTTGTTATGGGTTAAAGCTCTATATTCTGATAGTACTCATTGCTATAGAGTGTTTGTTCAGTAACAGGGGTCTCTCTGTCTCTCCAGCTCTTTGATAGACAGAAAATACATTTCCAGTTAGGTGACACCATTTCAGCCAATGTTCCAGTTCCAATTTTACATGCTCATTTCTTTGTGTCATCACTTCCAATTTCACTTGTTTAATCTGTATCCTGTCTGAGTTCTCTGTCCTGATTCGATGAAATTGGTATCCTGACCCGAAAAGACATTTTCTGTTTAATAAAGAGCTGGAGAGACAAAATGTGTACCTGCCCGTGGGGCAATCAGATAGCAAACTTCACCTGCCCTACCATTTTATTTACCTGCCCCGGGCAGGCGGGCAGGTGTTAGTGTCAACCCCAACTGACATGATACTGACCCTGATACAGACATGATACTGACCCTGATACTGACATGATACTGATAATGACAGCCAGGTGTAATAATCACATACCAACAGTCCAGTTTAATGTAAAATCTGATATTTGGAAATCGATGAGATGTTTTCTAAATGATATAACCAACACAATAGACAATCAAACTACAGCTTACATTTTAATTGGATGTGGGGGGCGGTAAGGGACCTGTATATTGGATAGGGGGCACTGGCCCGAAACACTGCTCTAGACTCTGGGGCCAATGGCGCTATACGGAGACATTTGAGATGGCTTGACTGCTAAGTATTTAACAATGAATTATACCTGTCCTAAGCCTACAGTATTTTGAGTGTAGAAACCCTTTATATTTTTCTTAAGCTGTGAAAGATGTTAGATACTAAATGACCTATATCTGTTGAGTGAGTTTAATAAACCTACAGTGATGAGCATGCAGCGGTTCTCCTTCAGCGCTCCCAGGACTCCCAGGTAACAGACACAGGTGACGATGGTCCCTGTGACCACCAGGGTGTTGGCGGGGTAGATCGGCCAGAAGGAGGTGATCAGAGAACCATAGTTAGAGTGCATCATCTGGAACTCTCCAAACGCCACTACGAATGCACCACACAACTACACACACACGGGAAGTAAGAGAGAACATCACTCACATGGCATATTAGGTGTTTCAAGAAGGAAAGAAATAAACCTTAAAATCTTAACCCATTAAGACCTGAAGCCGATTCTACAAATGTCTTCTAAATCCCAACAGTTTTCTGAAAAAACGTATGTTTTATATCAGTGGTGCTCAAACTTTTTCATGTCAAGGACCCCCAAAATGATATGTATTTGGCTGCGGACCCCCATCTCAAAATGTTTAGTTCCAGGGACCCCAAGAAGCAAAGAATAGAGTTAAAAATGTTTGCTTTAAACAATATATATTCAAAGTTTTGCACACATTTTCACGATTAAAAAAATATAGCAGATCTACAAGCTCGTAGCGCGGCACTCGGTGCCGCGCTATGAGCTTGTATATCTGCTATTTTTGAATAGCCAAAGTGTAAAATAATGCTTTTTTTAGCTAAAAATCAAAAAATGACACAGATGCGTTCCAGGTCTTAAATGGATTTCCCCCCCAAAATCCTTCACCCTGGAACAAGCAGCCTTATGTCCATGACTGATCCCATCTACTGCATGGTTGTACAGGAGGACATTACAGATTCTGAAAGCCATCCACTCTTCTTAGAGCCACGGTTTTATGACAACATGAATTAAGTAGTCACCCAGCAAATGAAGTTGAGGAGAACCATCATGCTTTTCCAGCAGTTTACACAGGAGCGATTCATCCTTCCTTAATGATGATCTTCCTCCTCCGTTAAGACCTATCACATTGAAATCAGAAGGGATGGTTTCAAATTCAACAAAACACTAAGAATGCAGATGACAACATGATGGCGAAAAGCTATGTCTGAAGACAACTGCAGTAGCATTTCACTGCCAATTCAGAAATCCAACAAATACTTCTTAGAAATGTCTCAAACTATAAATGAAGCATAGCGTTAGTTCATGCAGGACACGGAAGTCTTGCATGCCTCAGCTGTAATCGACTGTCAGTCAGCTGACATCAGCCTAGCCTCCTATTCCCCATTCACAGCTCTGCTGGACCTATTTGGTCACACATTCATACTCCAATCAGAGCTCACGCCTTAACAAAGAGGTTCCTTTAAAGGAGTTCACCCAAAAATGACTTATTTTCTATCAATTACTGTCAAGCTATGTAGTATATTTGCAGTTTCCCCCGCTTGAAAGGGATGATACAGTCCATAGGAGGTTTTAACTGGGTTTCACTCATACAATGACCACAACTTTGGTTTTCCTTTTAGTTCTTCTTTACTTTAGTTTTTGTTGTTGCAGTACAGCTTATGCAGGTAGTGTGTAGTTGTAAGGTTGTAAGGTATAGGTATAGGTGAAAAACCTTAAATGAAAAATAAAACATAATTACTGTAAATATAATGCAGATGAAATAATAAATGCAAAATATAAATGCTTTACATATATTTTTTAACACTTGTGAATATTGTTTTTACTTTCTTAGCGTCTTTTTATGAATTAGGTTTTTAAACCGTTTTTAACAAATGCAGTCTCATATGAAATGCAAATATAATAGACTGAATTTTAGCAGCATTCAAACTGTTTCTAGCAATCTACATTTCTCAATAAACAAATCACATTCGTTTTTAAAACAACAATCATGTTGCTTTAACTTGAGGACATCAAACAAACAATTGACATTGAACTACAAGGCACGTTCTAACGTGCACCACAAACGGCAAGTTTTATGACTCTTAAACAAACAAACAGTTCGTCTCTGCTGCCTCTCCAGCTTTTTATGGCTGCACCAGTGCTGCTTTGATGTGTTCTGCGCGACGTTGCTGCTGCTGGACGCACGCTTGTTTGTTTGATAATAATGGAGGATTGTGGAGGATTCTCCTCCTTCTCCCTTCTCTTCCACTGTGGTTTGGTTTACAGGCTTCTTTCAGGTGCGGTGCTTTATAGTGTAGTGACGCTGATTAGTGATTGGGGAATGATTTCAAACAGCTGCCACTCTGTCAATCAGCCCGACTTTTTAACCCTTTTGGTTCCAGTGAGGATTTTCCAAGTTGACTTCACACCTCCCACTCGACCTTCCAGTGGATACACCTGGGAGGTCGCACGTTACAAAGGTAAACTTGGGTCTGACAGTTCGTTCTGCTCTTCAGGGGAAGCAAGACGACCAGTCGCCTGACGTCTCTGTGAAGAACTGTCGCTGGGATCTCTTCTTTGAGTTTTTTTTATGTTTGGTGATTTGCTTTTGCTGCGGTAGGCCTTGTGACAGGAACAGGGTAGCTTGGGAAGGTTCTGACGTTGACATCCCTCACAATTCCTTTGCTGTCTAAGTTGACACTGACCACTCTTGCAATCCTGAACTGACCCCTGAGGGCGTTTTGGTCTGCAATCCAGACGATGTCTCTGACTGCGACATTTCTCTTGGCTGTATGCCACTTGTTCCTTATGAATAGGTTAGGACCAGCGAGTTGACTCCAGTGCCTCCAGAACTTGTTAACTTGCGCTTGCATTTCTTTAAGCCTTTTGTAGGGATAGTCATTGAAGTCGAAAGTTCTGACATCTCCACTCTGCGATGCTCGTCCGAGCAGTAGACAGTTAGGAGTGATGAACTGAACGCTGTCTTCTCGGCTCTGTGTCCTGGCGTCAATTGGTCTTTCATTCGCAAGATTAGCTGCCATGTAGAGAGTTGTTTGGAATTCACTCCAACTTAGCCCCGACTCTCCTCCCAGATTCTGCAGTGCTCTCTTGACGATGCGCACAGCAGCTTCTGCAGCACCGTTCCGGTGTGGAGAATCGGCTGGATGAATTTTCCATGTCCATTCTGTGCCATTCTTGGCAGCTCTCTCTTCTAGGGTAGCTTTGTCAAGATTGGCAAGGAATCTGTACTGTTCTTCTAGGACTGGCTTAGCCCCTACGAAGTTAGTACCTGGATCTGACCAGATCTTCTTTGGATGACCTCGTAATGCTGTGAACCTCTTGTAGGCAAATAGGAAACTTTCAGTGGATTGAGAGTTCACCAGGTCTGTATGAATAGCTCTGGAAGCCATGCAACAAAATACAACTCCCCAAACCTTCAGTGACACTCTTTTCTTGACATCATCCTTGACTTGGTAAGGTCCGAAGAGGTCTACTGTTGTGATTTGAAGGGGGCAGCTGGCTCTGTCCTCTCTGGAGGTAGATCACCCATTATTTGCTGGCATCATTTTGCTTTAATCTTTCTGCAGAGTATGCAGTCTTCGACCACTTTCTGAGCAGTTCTCCGACCCTTCACGACCCATGCTCTTCTTCTCATCTTGAGCAAGGTTCCAGCCACTCCATCGTGGTTCTCCTCGTGGGCTTCTCGTGCTAACAGCGTTGATACCCAGGCTTCATAAGGCAAGATAGGGACAGCAACTTTATCTTCATTGAAGATCTGCATGCGACCCCCACAGACCAACAAGCCAGTTTCTTGGTCTCTGTAGACTGCCAGCCTGTCTGTGGTTGTGCTTGGGAAGGATGCACCTTGCTGTTCTGCAAGAAAGATGTCTCTTAGGGCGTCTTCTCGCTCTTTCACTGAGATGACTTGTGAAGACGACACTGCCTCCCACTTTGGACTGTTTGCAGTTTGTCGTTTCCCTCTAATGAACTTCTTTGCTGCTCTCCAAATCCAAGCAACTGTCTTGACGAGTTGGCTTAGGTTGCTGAACCGCTTGACGTTCACAAGGTTTAGGACAGCTGATCCTGCTGGTGGCCTTTTTGGTTGTGTTTGAGTTGGTTCCTGCTCCTGCTTTAGTTCTGACGGCTTTTGTGTGTTGGCATCCTTTGGATCTGATGGCACTTGTGCCTTGGCCTTTGCTCTGGTTAGTGCAGCAACAAACGCTTTCTTTTGCAATCTGTTGACACTGTCTCTGGCAGCTGTCACCAACTCAGATTTAATTGGCCATTCATTCATTGGTAATTTCAAGAATGTTGGTCCGTTTTGCCATTCTGAACTTTCATCCAGGTCTTGAGGACTGGCCCCTCTGGTTATGATATCAGCAATATTAAGAGGACCAGGAATCCACCACCAGTCTTGAATGGCTGTTGTGTTCTGGATCTCTCCGATTCTGTTTGCGAAGAAAGTCTGATAACCATAGCTCTCTCTATGGATTGCACCAAGGACTGTTTGGCTATCGATGATATGGAACCACTTCTCAACTTGGATCTTGCTGTGTTGCTGGAAGTACTTTTTGAGACGTGAGGAAAACACGGCACACGACACCCTATGAAGCATTGAATTCATGGAGATTTTTTAGCTTTTGTCGCATTCCTAAGCCAATAAGTTGATTACCGGCGGAAAGATGTCTAATGTATCCGGTAGGGGACACAAAGGAGACTCTTTGTGTATCCTACCGGAAATACGCCCGTCATCAAATTATTGTCTTAGGAATGCGTAAAATACAAACAAATCTCAACGAATTCAAGGCTTCATGGGGTGTGTAATTGATAGAAATTTTGGGTGAACTATTCCTTTTTAAATACAGCTTTGCATTCACTAGGTCTCTGCTTGTCTTGCTGCCTGCTTCACTGCTGCTTAGCTGCCTCCTCCGCCCCAGCCTCCACCTTTTGATCAGAGTCTGGCACAGGCTCAAATACTTGTGATATTATATCTGCTAATTCAAGCTAATTTGTCAATGTATTGCGTATTGTTTGATATTGTATTCCTATGGGCATTTTTGCTTAACATCCCCTGATTTTGCTTAGCGTGCTGCTTGGACAAAATTCAGGGAATATCTCCAAGAGCGGAGCCTTTAACGCCAAGTTTAACTGTATTTCATTTGTTGCAATAAATAGTTAAATCGTGAGTGTTCCTGACTGAACCAAATCTGAAGGACTTTTGCTGAAACATTTTGGAGATTTTCATTCTTGACACTGACAGAATTCTCTATTTTGGCCATTCAAAAAAAACACTGCTTCAATAGTTTGTTGACAAATGCAACGGATTCCTAATATTCAGGGCACCAAAAACTGTTCTGACATGACATTCAAACTTTTTATTGTAACGTTTTTCTAGAAATTGCCAGTTAAACTCACCCAAAGGTCATATTATGCATGTGCGCCATACTGTAGGCCTATCTAAAGAGTACCCCGCTGTAGTATCAGCCTTTCACTACTATAATTAGCCCAAAAATCCAATCGATTCTTTTGTTCTGCTGCTCAGGGGCCTCTGGCATCCAGGAGTCTCGCCCTCGGCCATCCCAGTCAATGGCTCCTGAGAACTGGGCAAATATCACGAGGTTTGCCCAGACAACCAGTTTGCCCAGACGACCAAAGGCCTCACACTCACTGGGAATGGCTGGAGCTGCGGCCCCTGGAGGTCAGGGGCCAATGGGCACTGGCCCTATTTGGCCTGCTCCGTAATCCAGCCCTGTTAGGGACAGTGTTTACACGACAACACTGTTTGGTGTGACAACACTGAACCCGCTGCCTGAGCCTGCGTCTGCTGTCATAATGTACTGTAGCCCCTTGACATTTAGACACGTCTGTTATTCCTTATCATTGGAATAGAATAGAAGATCGTGCTTCACATTTAAAATCTTGTAAAAGATCATGACAAATACATTTTCTGAGAAGCTGTATTTTCACAAGAAAATAAAGCTTCTCAGCATGTACTCAAATGTAAGGTTATTGTCTTCATGTAACTTTATCTTTGAGTTTCATGGTAGCAAACTTCAAAAAGCAGAATAGATGCAACACAGTCGACACAGTACGTGACAGAGCTTATAGTAAATATTTTAAGTCTAAATGAATTTGTCTAAAGCTGTTTTTTTCTTCTCATAACTTTATTTTGGTAACTTCTAACCATATTTAAATGTTTGGATATTTGTTTTTAAATCAGCCTAAGCATACAGTGCCTATGCTATATATCCCAAAGATGCATAGTTTAACTTCAGGTCATGAGCCAACTTTTTTCTTTCTGGAAAAACAACTACCCAACCTATTACCCATACCACAATGTAAAGACTCTTGTTTTTATTTAATTTCATGGATAGTTAATGATTTTTAGGTAAAATGTATAAAAACAATTCAGTATAATAGCTGAATATCAGAATTCTGATTTCTTTTACAAACTATCCTTGATAACTATCTCAGTATAAGACTTACCTTACCAACAAGTCCGCAGTAATATCAACTCCCAGGTGATAAGTTATATGGTGGCTAGTAGCTAGTGCTATATACTATGAATACTCCAGGTTAGCTACAAGCAGGAAAATGCATAACAGGAAGGGACAGTGGCAACAACAGGATCCGTCTGAAAATACTGTAGTCTGTAGAGACATTTCTATTTGTTTATTTACACAACTGACAATAAGGAGAATGTGGGAGGGGCATCCACATTACTTAACATGAACCCTAGCATCCCTATTCTGGGCGTGTCATAATAGCCTCTACTAGCCTAGAGATCTAGAGAGCTTGTAGATCTGCTTTTTTTGACAAAGAGATTTGGTGTAGTGTTTCTCAACGGGGGTGGTGCAGCCCCCCGAGGGGGCGTGCAGAGAAGTTCGGGTTAGAAGTTTGAGAAGTTTTTTTCATTAACTCTGCAGTCAAATGAGGCAGAGTTAATGTGTAGTTGCACGTTTTTTTATTGGGATGATGGAAGATTGGTCCCATCACATCAGGCTCCTCTCACAGCACTGTGTGACAGGGATGTCATGGTACTAGTCAGTTTCTCCATGGTATTGGTCATTGTGTCTATAAGGTACTGTTCTGTGTCTCCATATCAATGGTCAGTATCATGTTAGTATCATGATCAGTATCATGGAATGTCAGTTTTATGTCAATATCATGGTGTGTCAGGCCCTGTGACTGCCCTATCACAGGGACTTCAGGTCCTTTCACAGCCCTGTCACAGGGATGTCAGGGCCTGTCACATCAGGCCCCGCTCACAGCACTGTGGGACAGGGATGTCAGGCCCTGTCACAGGGTCTGAAAGCTGTAACATGTGTTACCATGGTAACATGACAGGGCCAGTGGCAGGGCCATGACAGCCCTGTCATTAAGTGCTGAGAGGGGCCTGATGTGACAGGGCCTGACATCCATATATAACTCTATTCATAACCGTAACAGGCTTTTTCCCCTCTCCCTGGGAAGTACTGTAGGCAAGTAATTGCATAATAATCACATACTAACAGTCCAGTTTAATGTAAAAAAAAAAACGATGAGATGTTTTCTAAATTATATATTTTACTGAATATTATATAATACACAATAAAAAATAATAACGGTTACATTTTAATTGGGTGTGGGGTGGAAAGGGACCTGGATATTGGATACGGGTTAATGGCCCAAAAAAGGAGGGGACCACATATGGACCCCTGGGAGACATTTCCATGCTTCGGACCCCAAAATAAGCCATAGCCTCTGGCTGCTGCCCACCACCCCCTCCACCCTCCACCCATTGCAAAGTGGCTTTGAAAATAACCTGAAATTAGAGAAAAAATTGCTGGAATCCATTGTGAGCTTGTAGATCTATCTATCTATCTATCTATGCATCTTTGTAAAAATCTTTAATGATTAATTTTCTTTAATTTTCCTCTCATTTCCAATCGTCCCTCTTGGCAGGGTCGTGACCCACATTCAAAACCACTGTCTTTAGGGTTTGACCGATTCCATCTCCTCTTTCTCCTTTTCAGCTTGACTTCTATTGTTTCGTGTTCAGTGCATTCCAACAGGTTGGTGTATATAGGACTATCTATTTCAACTTCACAGTTCTGAGAAACTCAACAGAACAGAACATATATCTAATACACCAATCACAAACATTCAATCAATGACAGACCAAATCCACACAAGACAGTTACAACAGTACACTGCTGCACATTATGAGAGATTACACACTGCTGCATATAATTTGGCATATGATCAAAGCAAAATCAGGCAAACAAGGCATACAGCACATCATGACATAACCCCATATTATGGAGCTTACACAGTCAAAAGAGAATATTGACAGTATAATTTCCATTGTTTGCCAAACAGTTTCTTTATCCAATGCATGAAAAAAGAGGCAATAGAGGACATTCAATAACACTAAAGACACTTTTATTGAAAATGATCTGACACGGTATAGCACAAAAAGTGCATATTATCCACTTACATCAACAATAAACAGATTACAGCAAAAAGATTTAAAATAGAAATTTCAGAGCTTTGATTAAAGTATTCACATTTTCACAGCCTAAATTAAATACTCTACTGTATAACTATTGTTTCTTCAAGAGGTCTTGTAGCACAATAAATCATCTTCGCTATGTCTGGCATACCACAAATACACCTACAAATATTATTCACCCACACACACTTTAGAAGAATACTAGAGATCTGTTGTAAACTAATAGAATGACAGCAACATGTTCCTCCTCCTCCCTTTGGGTTATCACCAAAAACTGGATTTCTCAGTTAACCAGATAACTTTAGATAAGTTTATCTATAATCTTGGATATCAATACAATTATCCCTATTATAATTACAATTTCACAATAATTTTCTTATTCATAATGATGCATCTATATTTAATAATTATACAAATATCTATAAGAGCAATTTTGTCATGTCTGATGTTATATGATGTTCAGAGACATTAGTATATCTCCAAATTTGCAGTGTATTGCATATTGGTGAAATACACGTGCAGCTTCAGAACATTGCCATTTTGAGTTGTCGCATTTAAATGCATCTTGACATCACTGAATTGCCTGAGATAGCTGAAAGGCTGCCCCACTTGGCTATGGTTAGATGTTAACCTGCTTATAAATATGGTTTTCTTTCAAACAATGTAATTGGATAACATTCAAGAATTAAAAATGTCTTTATCTTTAGAACCTAAGGTAGATGGCCTAGTAGTGGTTAAGAGTGACTGTAATGGAAATCCAATTGACATATTGTACCACAATGCAGCCATGTGTCTGCAATACACTGAACCCCCTTTACTCAATGCAGGTCACACGAAATATTAAACCGTCAGTTCAGGACACTTGCCCCTTACTGAATACAGTTTCTGGTCTTAGATGTGCGAGTAAGGCACCAGCATGTACATCATTAGAAGGCCAGCAATGTTGTCTTGGTAACTAAGGCTGCACAATTTAATTGCAAAAGAAAAGTCAATCACAGTATTGACTACTGCAATTTCCAAATGCAGAGATGTAATTTTTATAAATTTTTGCTCACATGGGAACTGCATCCACATGTGTCAGAATTTACATGACTCAAATATTTTTTTAAGATGTCCCAATGACTTTTTTTCCTTTGACAATATTGTGCATCCCTCCTGGTAACCAAATTATGTCACAGGTTTAACGGTTGAACCCCTGTTCATACACAAACTCAACATAAATGCGACTTAATAACATAGTAAAAAACATGTACTGTATTTGCTTTCATACGACTAACAATTGATCACTGGCAAATGTGACTGCTGATGCGTCATGTAATGACAAAGTGAAAACGGTGCATCGATGTTAATCAAATTCACTCTGAATAAATGTTTCTTTTTCACAGGTTCAATGACATTTTGTGGCAAAAAGAGAAAAATTAGTTTGAGTTCAGCGTGTTCTAGATGATGTAGTACAAAAACAGTTTTTCACACGCAACAGTTAAAAATGGATCCAAGAAATGATTCTCAATATTCACAATAACAGTAACTTCAATATAAAAATGTGTGAGAGCAATGAGATGTCAAATACAAAAGGCAAGTGTAGCCCAAACCTCAAGACTAGGACAGAACATGTATAAAGTAAGACTTGCGTAGTCTTTATTGGTCCTAGCTAGGCACTTAGTTTGGATAGCATTAGCAACTCAAGCACACACTCTTTAAAAGTACAAAATGGAGCACATTGTTCTCCCAAATGTACTTTTAAAGAAAATAGTTCAATAATAAAATAAAAATCATCTTATGGGTGCTTTGTACTGTATCAGTGCAACAAGAGATCTGCCCATGAATGGCTCAGAGATTCACAGATCATTGTCCGTGTGCCCAGCAGCAACTACAAATACATAACGTTTTCTACCTTACTTTTTAAAAAGGAAAACAAAACTATTAAATCCTTGTGGATAAGTCCACCATTTCCCCACAGATGCATCACATGTGCAGTTCTTTTGACCGAGATGCTCAACTTTGTTCAGTTAAAGCAGTGGAGAGCCGATTGTATAAAGGCTTCCATTTCAATCAAACACTACACCAGCTTGTTTCACAAATTAACACACAACCAATCAAAGAGTGGGGAAGTGATATGTGAAATGAACTGTTGGTATTTAGTTGAAATGACTACTTGCATACACTTGACTGTCCATGAAATGTGTCTGGGTTAAAGCTACAGTAGGCTTAGTATTACTGAACTGTCCGTGAGAAAAACAAAAAAACAAACACGCACTGAGAACTCTCACTCCGCCTGTGTTGTGTAGACCGTTCAGTCTATCTGTGTTGTGTAGACCGTTCAGTCTATCTCTGCTCAATAGAAGCGCTTGCGGCTGTTCTCCTTCCAGCGGTTGTACACCACCAGGGCTATGGCTCCCAAGACACACAGGCCAATGATGGAGAAGAAGAAGGTGAAGAAGACCTGCACTCCACTCGTCTCTTCCTCCTCTACCTCTACTGCAAGGCAAAAATAATAAAATCAGAAATGTGCGAATATAACGAGGCGATAGTGATTTTTCAAGATGAGGTTGATTTTTAACTGAGAATAAAAGAATCAACCTGTATGAATGAGTCATCACCAAATTAAATGTTTGATGTGAAATATTTGCGACGCATTTTCGCATCGTTTATTCGTCACACTCCCGGTGTGTAAGGACATTTAATCTCAGTTAATGCTTTGGCAGAAAAGTGTTGTGCAACATTTTGCTTGACAGTACTAACACAAAGTACAAGTTAGTGTGCAAATCACACTGACGCTTGCCTAAAACTTGATATTAACCATTGGTGTTCTCTTGAGTCACACCTTTTTGAGCGTTTTGAAATATGAAACAACACTGCTGACTCACAAACATGTGTCTTTGTACCTTGGAATGGTGTCATGTTTTCAACCATGGGGACAGTGACATCCTCCTCTTCCTCCTCCTCTGGAGTCCTCTCCGCTGTCATCTGGTATAGTTTCATGGAGATGAGGTCATGGTTATCTATGGGGAAACACATCATTCTTCAGGCCACATGATGGTGCTCACCCCTGCTGACCTAACACTGAATTATGTTACCAGTAGAGCCCCTTCACCCCAATATGCTGTCTCCTTCTCAGATTGACCATTTATTTTAAGAAAAAGTACATAGTAGTATATTACTATAACATAATATTCCCTGAGGATTACTGGGTATATGATAAGTAATGTATTTGTACCCATTCGGATGCTATCAATGCATTGAATAGGAGATTATCACGTTTTATCAGACCATTGAATGGGCGAAGTAGGCGACATACTGACCTAGGGCTGCACGATTCTTGCTAAAATGAGAATCACGATTTTCCTCCATAAGAATTGAGATCACGATTCTCACACGATTCTCACACAATTATTTTGTAAATATAAAAATATTAAGCAAAAAAATAAAATAATAAAATAAAAATTTTAATTGAAAAAAGTGAAAATCGAAAATCGAAAAAAGTGAAAATCGAGATCGCATAGGTGTCTGAATCGAGATCACGATCTTTTTTCGATTAATCGTGCAGCACTAACTATACTGACCTACACGCGATTTATCAGACCATTCATTGGGTGTTATCAAGACATACTGACCTACCGACGGAGAGGACTTAAAAAGTTCAGTTTCAGTTTCGGACCATGACAGAGGCACGCAGTCTCAAGCAAACTGGAGCCACGTGAGGGACCACCGAGCGTCCCGAACGTTGCAACGTTCGCTTGAGCCTACTCAGCGCCATTCGAGTTATGTACCGATAGGCACAGAATCGTAAATCATGTTGTGGGGACTGCTCCGCCTCCGAGTAGGTCCTGATTACGCCCAATGAATGGTCAGTATGTCGCCTACTCGTCCATTCAATGGTCTGATAAAACGTGATCATCTCCCATTCAATGCATTGATAGCATTTGAAGCCGGTGTGATCCACCTGCCACCTCTTTTGTTTTAGCATGGCTTTATTCAAGAGACGTCAGTTGAAAAGGTGATCATGATATGAAAACTCTAATTACAAAAAACAATAGACTCCTTCTATACCTGTCAGGTCTCCTGTGACAGAGGAGGCACCAAAATGGTAACCAAGAGGCAAGCGCAGGCCTGAGACATCAACACAATCCTTCCATTCCCGCTTGCCATCGATGTCCATCATTAACTGGAGGACAGAGGACAGAACAGCATGAAACGCATGTACATGGTAGTACTAAGGCTGGGCGATATGGACAAAATTGGGTGAAGAACCTCAATATCAATATTGTGACAATAATAGATAAAACAAATGAAAAATAGCACATCTACAAGCTTGTGACGCATTGTGAGCATGTAGATCACCCCCGATCGTAGCTGAACACGGAGGGTTTCACCGTGCTTCCGCGAAAAAAGGAAAAAAAGTAATCGCGACCCCCCCCGTTCGATTGTTATAGGTTGTTCAATATCATAATCGTCAAAAATGCAGAGGAAAAAAAAGAAAGCAAGATACAGCCGTTTACCCAAATACTCTAACAAGTGAATGGAAGAGGACATTTTTTGGATCACGTGATCTCCTGGAGCTGTGTGTCTGAGCATGAAATGGTCACTCATGTGTTAGCGAACAGCGCCATCTAGTGGAAGAACCTGAAAACACCAAAACGCGTCAAAAACGTCAGTGGCACTCTGGGCCTTTGGGAAAACCCACGTCTAAGACGTCATTGGCACTGAATGATTGTAGATACAGTATGATGGAGAGACATCACAGTCATGAATGGCTGGAGTGGATCTTTTCCATACACAGGTACATCAGATGTCAGCTTAGCAGTCTCAGCTGCTAAGATGATCATGCCATGGCTAATGGAATCTAAATGCGACAACATGGTGGTTGAACAACTAAAAGGCTAAATGAATTCCCACCGTCAGGCGGTTTCTGTAGTATCGGAGGAGGATGAAGGTGTCGTGGTTGACGTTGCGCACTAGAGCTGTGCACCCGCCAAGCTCAGTGGTCCGTCCGTCCCGGTTGTGGTCATACAGCAGCGTTCCGTTCCCCAGCATCACCGATATATATGGGAAACCCCTCTGTGAGAGACGGAGAGACAGGCAGAATGAGTGAGAATGAAAACAGAGGCAGAAAAAAGGATTTATGAAGTGTAAAGGAGAGGGATAGGGGGAGTGAGAGAAATATAAAAATTAGGGAGGAATGTTAAAATTGCCATAGTATTGTAAGCTTTATTTTAGGATTTTTCATTTTTACATGATTAATTAATAAATTGATTAATTAATAAATTGATTAATTAATAAATTGATTAATTAATTAATTAATTAATATTAAACAGTAGACAACGTAATTACTCCTATGTAATGGTGTTGGTTGAAGAGGTAAATATTCCTCAAAATGGGTTAATATGGCACTGATGCTACCTGCGGTCCAGTGTACCTCTTCTGCATATCCAGTAGGTTTGCAAAGAAAAAACAAATAGGAAACAATGATACTTAGTTCTCAAAATGAAGACGACCAAATTTGCTAACTGGGGAGGGAGGTACTTTCACGTGTGCGTGTGCGTCAGCGTGTAATAGGTCAAGAGAGTGTCACCTCATGGTTCTTGTCTTCGTTTTGGTAGGTGTCCACAAAAATCCCAAGACCAGTAAACTGGTTCATGTTGCCAAACACGGGACCTGCAAAAGACACAACCTTATATAGACTGATAGAAAGATCAGAATTAGCAGCATAGCCTTGCTGTAGAAAGCAATGCTATTTCAACTGAAGGCTGTCTTAAACCTAAATATTTGTATATGATGTTTTTGTTCAGTTAAAGCTTATTTGTGCAAATTTGTACAATGTGTAGGTGACACTGATGTCCCCAGTTTCTTTATCCTTTAATCGTTATTTTTGAAGATTGATTACTGAATGGTCTAACAAACCTTATGCTGTATCCTCAGTATTTGTCATATTAAAATGTTGAATGTGAACAAATATAAATATATTTCGTCATTCTTGATCTGCCACATGGAAGCATATGTCTGCTACCCTACCCTACAGTGAATGTAAATCACCCCTGATTGCTACCACCTGTACAGAGGGTATATAAGAGTATGTATAGAGCGTGCCAACGCGTCGTCACCACGGGGGGGCGTGGCATTGGGCAATTTGGTTTTTACCCCTCAAAGATGTCCGCCGCTACCAAAAGACACTTGTTGATGCCCCCTTCAGGATTTTTGGCACGCTCTATACTTAAATGAAAGCCTAAGTGATTATTTTATATAGACTATAAAGCCTTGCAGCTCTCCACTGTAATGCTTGCTGGAAATACTGTCCATAATTGAATGAATACGTTTTTTGGGGGAAACACTATTTTCCCACATACCTTTCAGTTTGTGTCCCCTTTTTTAAAACGCATTCATAAACACAATGCTAAACAAGATTCAACTGTAAAACTAAATGGCTGAAATATCTGCCTCAGTAAACTATTTTAAATGCATGTTACATTTCTGTGTTATCCTTTCTGTTCAATGAATCCATTTGCTATCATGAAATGACCCCCCCCCCCCCCCCCCCCCATAAAAACAACAACAACAACAAAACAACGGAAGGCTTACGGAAAATATCTTGCATCAAAACAATCTACAATAAAGACCTACCTACGTTCATGCGCTCTTTGGTGAACCAAAAAGCCATGCCATCTCCATTAAGGTTTTTCTTCCCTTGCCCATGGATTTTAAAGTGCATCTGCAGCTCCCAGTCCCTGATGTAACAAGGCTAGAAACACAGTGATTGAAGACAAGATGGATTTAGTTTCCAGTGTCTGGATATTGCTATACATGCATTTTCCAAAAAGCTATTAAAAACATTTTAAAAGGTAGTGATGTTTTTTGGTTACAACAAAAAGGCTTTTGTTAAAAGGTTAAAGCACAAAATTGTGATAGTAATCATTGCTATAGAATGTTTGTTCAGTAGCATGGGTCTCTCCAGCTCTTAAATAAACAGATTTTTTTTTTCCAGGTGGGTGGCCAATCTTCAGCCAATCAGGAGAAATCAGCTTAAATGTTATAGTGTTCCAGTTCCAAGTTTGTCTGCTCATTTATTTGAGTCATCACTTCCAAATGCACATGTTAATCTCCTGTGTCCTGTGTGAGGTGACGTCTCCCTCCTGATTGGGACGTCTCCCTCCTGATTGGATAAAATGTGTATCCCGACCTGCCCTTTCTGTTTAAGTAAAGAGCTGGAGGGGTGGGGGGGACCCCTGTTACTGAGCAAATACTCTATACCAATGAGTACTATGAGACAATATCACTTACCATACCTTTAAGTCTAATATATATATATATATATATATATCTTTAAAAACAACAACATCATCTTCTAATTATCAGTAAGTGTTTCTTGTGAAGAACAGGGTTCAATGGAGTTGTGTTTCGCAACTAGTGGGTCGGGACTCCTGTTCCATACAAGCTTCTCATGTGAGGCACACTGCTAACAGCCATAAAAGTTGGGACCAGGAAAGGGGAAATCAAAAAGTAAGAGAATAAATAAAGAACACAATAAATTAAATGTAAAATGAAAAAGGAATGCTTGGAGCACTCTGGTATAGTGAGTTAAAATGTGGATACCTTATAATCCGGCTTTAATGTGGCTCAGATCTCAATATCTTATTCTATAACTTATATAACTTATTCTTTACTCTTCCCTTTATCTACCTACTGTATGTAATGCTACTGTAATGCACATCATTACAAAGGAGTAATTTAAAAGGATAAAAGGTTATCCTCCCTAAACAGTAAACACAGCAAGTCTAGCTAATCTCTTTTACACAGCGCGGTCACCGTCTGACCTACTGTAGTAATCACTTCAGAGCAGGACTGTTCAAGATAAACTGCATTTTGTTCCCAACCACCTACCCTACAGCCTATCCTACTGTACCTCATGGATGAGCTTAGAAGACCAGCTGGTCTTTCTGGTAAGAACTTGGGTGACAGCCAGGTATGAGAAGGGTTGCATAATAATTACTGTGAAAATAGTACTGTCAGTTATTTAGCTTGATGGTAATTAAACCGATGATTTGGGGGACAAAATTCCATGCGAGTGTATGCATGTTTCAACAGTCAGGTGTTTCCAATAACTTTTGGCTAATGTGCCAACATATTCTTATTGGCTTGCTTATTGATGGTGGAAACTAAAATCTCAACCCAAGTACACATGATTGACTGTGCAGCCCTGGATGTTGGTTATATAGACTGTAGACCAGGTTGGAGAATGGTTGTGATCCAGTCAAGTTGTACATTCAAATGTATTATTTAATAGCAATAAACCCGATTCTGGATGGCCTTGATGGACTAGGTTGTAAAGGTTTGTGTATTTAAAAACTTACAAAGCGGCTCCACACTGCTCCTTGCCTACTCTGTAGGTCTGGGGTCAGTCTCACATGTTCAGGGCTGATCATGGCAGTGCCCAGCAAGTCCCAGTGAGCAGAACTGGAGAAGCCCACTCCTACAATAAAACAGAACAGAACAGTGCTGTTACACTTAAAGCAATCAATAGTCAGTTAGAGAATAGAGGGTCATATCCTATGAAAAGCAGCTCTTGAGTTAGTTAGCTCTTTCTGTCACTGAATCACAATGCATGACATTATAATGTTCTTATTTGTATCATAAGACCCAATTACTGAATGTCAGTCAGTCAGCAGTCTCCAGGTTTTCTTCAGAATATGTAAGACACTGATTTACTATGACACAGTGGTTCTCAAACTTTTCATTCCCAAGGAACCCAATAACTCTGAGAGTGTACAAATGGACATTTGTACACTCTCAGAGTTACGGACCTGTAAAGGTCCATTTGGACCACCTTCAAGCAACAAATGGAACCAAATGGACCCGTTATTGTATACTGTCAAGAGTTAGGGGAGACATTGACATTTAAACGTTTAAGAAGCACTGATTTAGGGCGTGCTCTGTTTCTGGTCTATATATGTATGTCCATGGCAACAAGCCATGGCGATGAACCCTGCCGTAGTACAGTGTTATTAACGGTAAGTAAGCAATCTCTGCCTAAAGTCTACAAAATCCTGCTCTGTGCCTCATCAGATCAAATTTTGACCAAGTTACCATTTTGGACAAGACAAGAACACAGTGTTATGAATGGCTCCGTTCTGAAAAGCATGAACCTCGTTGCTTAAACACACTGCATGTCAGCTTAATGTTAAGTCAACTTTAATGACATTATGACGCTTAGCTAGGATACCAAAACGCTCGCCCCAAAACACAGTCGCCCCGGGGCAAATCAAACTAGCTGTGCCTAAACATTAAACAACCAAACCTAATTCCTAGACGTAACCTCAGTAAAACGCTGCCAAAATCTAACCTTATCCGCAATAAAACTATGCCTAATCCTAAACTTATTTCTAACCCTCAGTAAATCCTCCGTAAAACAGAAAAGAACCACAGGTCCGCGAAAAGAAATGGGGGCGAGCGTGTTTTGGGGCGAGCCTTCCGCTTACCCTTAGCTTCACCGGCTAACGTCAGTTACCTTGGTATGGCTTTGTCAGCGAATACTCCCTCTTCAGAAAGTCCTCGGTCTCGTATCCATCGTCCGCCGACGACGAGTGGCTGAGCATGACAAAGGCGATGACACACAAGCATGTTAATTCACCAATGCTTCTAAAATTGAACATTGAATCTGAAATCAGCAAACTTCTTCTCCTCCGACACGGTTTAGACTTGATCATGGTGGCGGCCATTTTAGCCCTCCCACTTTGAAGCGTCACTCCCCACGCCCACCAGTCTTATGAACTTGTGATTGTGTCCCGTTGCTATTGGTTTGCCTCTTTCTCATGTGAATCATCATCAGTGACCTGATTTCTGTGGTTGGTTATTGTGGAGTTAACCACTTGAATCCCAGCATGGCAGCATCATCCTTATTCTGGGCAGTGGTGTAAAGTAGCCATTAGCCAAGTGCATTTACTCAAGTAGCCTACTGTACTTAAGTACAATTTGAATTTTGAGATATTTTTTACTTTACTGAGTATTTCCAATTTTCAGAGATTTTCCTTCAAAGGCAAATATGATACTTTTGCTCGACTGCAATTATTTGACAACTTTAGCTACTAACTTTACTTTATATATTTAGATTATTATTTCAAACATACATTAACCACTTCAGCTCTGTATACATTTCGGCCATTTGAAAATAGCAGATCTACAAGCTCACAACACGTTGCACCATTTTTATACATTTTATTTATTTGACAACTTGTGAAATGGGACATAATGAGTACTTTCTACTTTTGGTACTTTAAGTACATTTTGATACCAATTGTAGAAGCCATTTCACTGTTTTTGTTTATTATCATTATTATTATTATTATTATTATTATTATTATTATTATTATTATTATTATTATTATTATTATCATGATTGTTGTTGTTATTATTTGGCATTATTAGTTGTATTAGTTTTGATAGATTATTGGTTTATTAGATTATTTGTGGGCACTAAGGTACGCCTCTCCAGGGCCTAGGTGATTGGGGAAGGGCATGCACCTGGGTGGATAGATGGTTTTTACTACCAGTGCCAGAGCTACAGTGCCAGAAAACAATGACATCAAGGAGATCAGAGAAGCTGTTTGTAATGCACATTTGTGGATCAAGACAAGTAAATATGCAAACTTAAAATGTTATTTTAATTGTGTTATTTTAATTGCATACAACTGAAGTCTCAAGGTGTATCAGTGGGTTTTGTTGATGTGTTTGGAGACGACAAAATGCCATTACAAAAACAAAATCTAATAAACCAATAATCTATCAAAACTTATACAACTAATAATGCCAAATAATAACAACAATCATGATAATAATAATGATAATAAACAAAAACAGTGAAATGGAGTATTTCATGTTGCAGTAGGCGATTGATACTTTTACTTAAGTAAAAAGTGTGAGTACTTTTTCCACCACTGATTCTGATACATTTTGGAGCACATTCATTTGTTTGGTTAAGTAGTAGGCTAACTAAATGAAAATGAGCATGAATTACTTTGTACAAATATGTAGGCCTATATTAAGCTGAGAAAATGTCAAAATCCATGTCAAAATCTTTTCATGCCTTTATTTCTCAGAAAATGTAAAAATGGCACCCGTTTCTCCCCAAATAGTGCCCAGTTCTATATACGGTAGTGAATAAGCTAGCCAAAATCATGTTTTTTGCTAAGTTTATTAAGCTCCTGATATAATGATTTCTGTGTCTGAGGGGCAGTTAGGCCTATCATACATCCATTAATGTGTAATTATAACTTAAGGTTATATAGATCAGATGTGATATTTGTTCTGTGTTAACCACTTTAACTCTATATGGTTGACCGGAGCCCCTCAGGGCTGTATACTAGTGTCTTTTCTGTTTTCGCTCTACTGAAAGTAGGCGATCTACAAGTTCACTTTGTGTTGCAATGTGACGCATTGTGAGCTTGTAGATCTGCTATTTCTGCAAAAGTCTTCCGCAGAGTACGAATGCTGAAAGAATAGCCTACTGAAGAGTGGATTGATTACTGTTAAAGACGTATCCAATAATAATGACTACGCCTACATTTTGAAAGGGTTATGGTTTGGGCTAGGCCTGCATTTAAAAACTGTGTAGGCCTATTCATTTAAACACAGTAAAGCCTTAAATGCAGGTGACACACCTACTGTAAGTAAGTATGTGAGTAAATAAGCACGCAAGTAACTAAGTAGGCTAGATGTAGTATAGTGACGGACCTAAACTACATTTGACTTGGCCTCTGTGCTCTTGTTCGCATCCTTGCCATGTCACATAAATAAAGAATGCTGGGACGTTCGATTAATGGACAAAGCCAAATATTGACAACTAATTGGCGCCGCCAGGCTTGTGTCATTGTGTCAACATCCCGAGAGGAATTACACTAATGCAGTCTTCTCAGAGACGTTATGGCTCCTCTGAGACAAGAAGCAGAGAGCGACAGCGGAAATAAGAGAGCAAACCTGAAGGTGCTAAGACTGCCATAGATCGTATGTTTATGGTCCAGCAGTGACTCGAGTGACTTTAAGTATTTCCTCTAAGCCTCCCATGGGAATGTTTGTCAAATACGTCCAAAAGACCAACAAAAATTCCAGCTGGACCTGAAACTCGAAACAGTGCCGTCGCCCATCTCTCGACACCCACATATCACCATTTGTGTTTGCCCTTAATCCACCTTTGAGACCAATGCATACAGCTTAGTGGCTGTCTGCCTGTCATAAATCGTAGGTCTGCTTATGAGTGTCCAGGATTGAGGGGCACATTATGTGCTTTCTGCTCCTGCTGTGCAGCCTGTGCTAGTCTTGCACAGTAATCCATATTCGCAAGGTCAGGAGATATTGTGATATCTCCGGACTCCGGTCACAGACTCGGCTTTCTAAAATCACAACTTTATTGAACTGGGCTACACCTGTTCCTGTGTAAACAACTGGGATCGAATGTTGCCTATGGGAATGACGGGCGTCAGTTTTACAGTACATGACCAGAAACTCTAGGCGTTAGTGCATAGTGATATGTTTTGTGATCCTCACTCACTGCATCACACATGTTTTAATAATGCTATGTTTTAATAATGGAGAAAGCTACACATCAAATGTGATTTAACTTCATGAACCCTAGCGTCCCTATTCTGGGGTGAACATTCAGCAGAAATAGCAGATCTACAAGTTCATAATGCATTGCGTTGCAATGTGTTGTGAGCTTGTAAATTGGTTATTTTCTGCAAAGATATAAAGAAGGCCAATAATGTTATGTTAATGTATCAGCACATTTAGCTTCCTCTTTTCTTTTTTAAAAGGAGGCAGAGCCACTCTGCTCTCTATTTCTTCCTTGATTGAGACATAGCAGTAAAGCTGCGATATAGACTGCAGGCAGAATGTGACCCTCAGCCTGCAAGGGTGTGTGCGCGTGTATGGTGCCGGATGTGTGCATCTTAACCACAACACCACTGACGGATGCTGCAGTGTTTTACTTTGAGAATGATTGCATAATGAAGAGATCCTAATGCTTCCTCTGGCAGCACAAGCCTCAGTTAATCTACAGCCACTTATAAGACACACTAACTGTCCTCTTTATCTCCTTTAAGACAGCAGACATTAAGCTCAGGCAAACACCTCTGGACATAAATATTCACACTATTCAAATCAACAGCCTCGATAGAATATCGTCAGGCCAGTCAACGGGGTGAAATATGGCGGTGCCCTCCCCACCCACGGTGTCTGGTGCTCTTTTATGTTCTGTTCCTTCCCCCTGCTGTTTGTGCTGACAAAAAGGAAAGCACATCTTCTTAATTGAAGAGCTCATTTCCTAACTATTCTCTATTAAGGATGTGTTACGCTGGCACTTTCAAAGTCAATATTTCACCACTGTTGGTGATCTCATAAATGCTACTGGTAAAGATGCCAAATCATGTATAAATGTATAAATGTTTAATCATGTAAGATGTTATTCTTGCACTGTTTTTATATAGTTGTTCTGTAATATCAAAAATAATATTCAGTTGAAAGGTATTATTGGTTCCATGGTGTATTTAACATGAGCTCTGTTAACAGATGTGTGTGTGTGTTAGAGTCGTGGGACCTAGTATGCGTATGCCAAGTCTCTGTCTACTATATTCTCGATTAGATGCCCTAAAATTGCCTACCGCTGGCATTATTGTACTATGTGTGACTAGTAAACAATAGAGTTATACAATTTCGTCCCCCCACTGACCTGCTGTGTAAGACAGGGTGGGAAATTATTTGGGAGGCTTCAGCAAATTTGTTACAGTACAGGACACTTCTGCTTAAAATATTGCCATCCTTATGCAGTGAAAAGCTACTCCAGTAAATTAGCCAATGTCTGCCAGATTTGGTAAAGTATAATGAAAATTGCAACAGTGTCCAGCCTAGAGCATAAAATTAGAATTCCCTTTAAAGACAGATAGATAAATAAAGGTGTCAAATGAAGTCTTGTGTTTTATCCATCAGCAGTTTTGATGTGATAACACTATAGTAGATAACTGCTATTATCTTGAGCATAATGAACTGATTATTTTCTATGAGTTATAGCAGCTGAATTTGTTTCTCCACTGTGTAGTAGTCTTTAAATATAAGGAGACGTTATAAGGCTTGATATTGACTTTATTATTCCTGGCGGAAACTTATTTTGGTTAAGTGTGGAGCTGGGAAAAAGAAGAGGATACAAACTAGAAAAAGTGCTCCTCGGAGCACAGGTCTCCGCCAGGTCAGGTAGGTTATTGTGGCCTCCTGGTGGCGCTATAATAGGCCAATGTGAAAAGGGTGCCATTTATTCTTGGGCCTAGTGCAATGTGCGTGTGAAATTGCACGGAAAGCGCAAGCTGCGTTCATGATTTGAGGCATTATGTTCAAAACGGACCAATCCTGCAAATTTTGGAAGCCAATCTTAGCCAATGAGGATGGAATATGGGAAATCGGACAGATCCGTGTTGATCACATGACTATAGAGATACTGTGTACCGATTTGCATGACGTTTGGATAACATCTGTAGGAGTAAATGGGTTTTGCACAAATCGGCCTCCTGGTGGCGCTATAACAGGCCCATGTGAAAAATGTAGGGCAGAGGTTCTGAATTGGCATCGAGGGAGTGTGTGTGTGCACAGTTTCGCAGCGACCGGGCCAACGGTGCCTGAGATTAGCTGCTCACAGACAGATGGACGGACGGACGGACGGACACATGGACACGTACGGACACACGGACACACGGACACACGGACGGACGGACAGGGGGTAAAACATACTCTCGCGTTCATGATTTGAGGCATTATGTTCAAAACGGACCAATCCTGCAAATTTTGGAAGCCAATCTTAGCCAATGAGGATGGAATATGGGAAATCGGACAGATCCGTGTTGATCACATGACTATAGAGATACTGTGTACCGATTTGCATGACGTTTGGATAACATCTGTAGGAGTAAATGGGTTTTGCACAAATCGGCCTCCTGGTGGCGCTATAACAGGCCCATGTGAAAAATTTAGGGCAGAGGTTCTGAATTGGCATCGAGGGAGTGTGTGTGCACAGTTTCGCAGCGACCGGGCCAACGGTGCCTGAGATTAGCTGCTCACAGACAGATGGACGGACGGACGGACACATGGACACGTACGGACACACGGACACACGGACGGACGGACAGGGGGTAAAACATACTCTCTCGCCATGCCTTTCGGCCTGGCGGAGACAATAATCAGTAACAGAACTATAATGATTTAACAAGCGCAAAACCAAACATTCAAACTCATCAGTGTGTACCCTTAGCCCCATCCCCTATATCCACTCATCAATGGATGAGAAAGTCTGGAGTGTGTGTGTGTGTGTGTGTGTGCACTGAAATTCAAAATCTATCCAGCCAGACAGATCCTTGCAGCAGGGTTGTCTATCAAAATATCCATTCCTCTCATAAGTTACTGGCTGGTTAGTGGCTAGTGGCTGTTGAGGCTATTGCAATTGGGCTGAGTGATACTGATGATATAGAGTTTTAAAAAGTGAGAGCTAAAAAAAAAAAAAAGAAACTTGCAAAACTTTTTGATTATATCATATTATTTTCTTGACAAAATCACACCGAAAGTGATTTTCAAAAGAGAGACATCCAGGCACAGCAAGTCACAAAGCATTGCACCAGAGAAAAGCCATCAGTGGAGAAGCTCTTTTACACTTACTGCTCTTTTTAATGGCAGGCCTTCAATCTGTCTTTCGCCTTTCAATAAGCTAATAGTTCTAATGTGTGAAAATTGATTTCTAGAGGCCTGATGCTTCCTCTTTCCCCCAACCCTTTTTTCATTCACTTTCTGTACACACCCTGGCTTAAATGTGATTTATAACCTTGTTGGTGTTGAAAAACGGTATTGATTATTTTTTCTCAACCTTAAACCTTTGTTTTATATGTAAAATTTGAAATCCAGGGACATTGTGTTTGCTGAATAACGAATTTCAGTAAGGAGCCTTGGAGATTTGCTTGGCTGCCGTACTTCAGGATAAACAGCATAGCTCTGTTTATCATAGTCTTACTTATTTGCAGGTCATCTTAAGTGACATAATATATTTTGACATTCTACTTGCACCATGCACCCTGAAAGGTAAATGATAAAAATGTGTATACATTTTTTGCTGAAATATATTTACCTACAAATATTTTATTGATTTTCAAAGCTCATTTGAAGCAGAAAGCAATCTCTGCCCACCTTATTACTACTAACTGATGAATTGAAAATGCCATAGGTCAAAACTGCCATTACATTGTAGTCATCGTGAGATCCTCCCTTTGCCAATCCTTTCCCATAATTCACTGCACTGTTTGTAATTGTTGATTAAACAATCAGTGGTACAAACATCTATTCACTGCCAAATCTCAGTGCGTAAACTAAAATGATAAAATGTTCAAATGACCTAGTGATTCATCTTAAAATGTTCCAAAATTATGCTCTGACCAATGGAGAAGGTAAAACATCATGCTGTCATAGGTGTTGTGCATTCATTTAGATTTTCTAACTAGAAGCTGCAAAGTATAAACTAATGGCATCTCTTCTCTGTCAAGCACTGTCCATGACATTGAAGTTTACAGTGGTCACCTTTATCTGCTCCATTAGACATCTGTAATTACCCTAAACTAGATTAAAAAAATGTTAAGACATTCCAGTAACTTGCTGATCAAAATCAAAATTCTATATTAATATCAGCAATCATGCGTGTTACTTCTCTATACTTATTTCTGAGCAGTGTCTGAATTCACCATGTCTTCCAGAGAGGGATCTGAGGATATGGGAAATGTGAGGAATGCTTTGCATCGTCTTGTGAATAATGTCCCTCACCGCACCCACTGAGCTTTTCAGGCCAAAGGTTATCTTCTGTGACCTTTTCTTCATACAGTACAGCACCACTTGAACCGTAGCATCCCTGTTCTAGGGCTAACATTCTGCAAAAGTAGTAGATCTACAAGCTCACAACTCATCGCTTTGCAATTGCAACACAAATTTTTTTTTACACTTTATTGTCTCCGCCAGGCCGAAAGGCATGGCCGAGACTGTTCTCTGGTCTGTGTGTCCGTCGCCCCGTCCGTCTGTACTCGGCTAATCTCTGGCACCGTTGGCACGATTGCAGCGAAACTGTGCGCACTCACTCTCTGGATGCCAGAGCAGAACCTCTGCCCCAAATCATTCACATGGGCCTGTTATAGCGCCACCAGGAGGCCGCGTTTTGCAAAACATATTTTTTGACAGTACTCCTACAGATTTTGTCCAAAGATCAGGCAAATCGGTACAGAGTATCTCTATAGTCATTAAACACAATGGGTCTTTCATCCTGATTGGCTAAGATTGGCTTCAAAAGTTTGCAGGAGTGCTCCGTTTTGAACAAAATGCCTCAAATCATGAACACAGTGTGCGATTTCCGTGAATTTTTGCACGCACATTCTCACTAGGCCAAGGAAGAAATGCCACAATTTTCAAATCAGCCTCATGGTGGCGCTATAACAGGCCGATTCGCCAGGAGGCCAACTTATGTCAAACACATTTTTGGATATTACTTTTTATTTTTTTATCAAAATTTCACACAAATCAGTACACATGATCTCTATAGTGATCAAGACGGATCGTCTGATTTGTGTGTGTGTGTGTGTGTGTGTGTGTGTGTGTGTGTGTGTGTGTGTGTGTGTGTGTGTGTGTGTGTGTGTGTGTGTGTGTGTGTGTGTGTGTGTGTGTGTGTGTGTGTGTGTGTGTGTGTGTGTGTGTGTGTGTGTGTGTGTGTGTGTGTGTGTGTGTGTGTGTGTGTGTGTGTGTGTGTGTGGCACATGCGTGCTTGTGTGTATTTGATATCAGTTCCTGGGACGGTGTCTTTTAGCACCTCAGCTCTGCTGTTTAACTACATTCCTCCCACCTCTGAAGCCCAAATATGTTCAGTCGCACATCCCTGTTACCATTAGACCATTCATCAACATTGAACTGTCCAAACATCTGAGGTGTTAGGGATACAGCAGGACCAGAGAGTGGTTTGGAGTGTTTCCAGTGACCCTGGCCGCGGCGAAGGATTCCAATCCCTGAAGACATGCAGTCTGCTGTGAAACCAACACAGGCTGAATGTGAAAAACATGATCAGTTGTTGTCTGTGACACTGGGATGCTACTGGAAAGTGAGTCAAGTTGGTGAGTCAAGTCAAACCATGTCTATCTTTATTTGTTTTTCTGCACTATAAAAGAAAAAAAGAAAATGACTTGAAAATCAGCCGTGAAAATATAGATGATTCCGACTGTGACAGTATAAGTTATTTAAAGCCAGTTTAATGTAACTTTTTCTTCTTATTGTCAGCATAGCCTACGAAAAGACAAATGTTTTTTCTAGCCAACACCATATCACTAACATCCGGAAGTCATATAACTCAATTAATAAGCAGGATATATTAGAATATAAGCCACAGAGCTGTACTGCTGCTTTGGACAGCTTGTTCTTGGACTTGTCTTCTATAGCTCATAGGCTATCGAGAAATCATCTATGAATTCTCGATTTTTAGCTATATCTGGTGTTAGTATTGTGCTAGAAGTACAATACTTTAGGAGAAATGCATTTGCGGCAAAATACTTTATTTAAATAAGAAAGTGTAGAGAGAGACAGGAAACCTAGGGAAGAAAGAAGGGAGACATGCAAGACATTTGGACTCCAACTCAGGTCCTCGCGACTCAAGGAGTGAATCACAGATCAGTGCACTAACTGGCTGAGCCACCAGGTATCCCCAATCACATCGGTCTTATCCTTTAAAGGACCACATGAGTGGTCGGGCATCATATGTTTAGCCCATTGACTCTGACTCACAGTATACTTGACACTACAAGCTGACCATTTTTTCAGGTAACAGAAATGTCCATACCGTACTGAAATGAATGGAAAATACATGGTAAATGGTCTTACATTTGTATACGCTTTTCCAGTCTTCTGACAACTTTACACCTCTTTGGAATGTATACATCTGTCAAGGAATTCTGGATCAATCAGGATATTAAGGAAAATGGAGTCAGAGACACTTGGGAGACGCATGGGAGAAGCATATTAAATGTTCGTGGTACTGACTTGGCCTGCGTGCCATGGTATCTTGATTCTATAATATTCCGATTTTGTACAGTCAATATTGTAAGGTTGCCACGCTACGTTCTGAGTCACCGCTGCCCTGGTATGCTTTGGGAAATGGTGTCAGTAATGTCAAGTAAGGATAATTCCTTTTAACAGGTCGTTCATGAAAGTCCTTGCGGTCTTGTTTCCAATGAGAACCTGTGAGCAATTGGGGTTAAGAGTCTTGCTCAGGGACAAATTTCATATCATCGGCGCATATGCTGGGATAGCCTGGAATCGAACCTGGGGCAACCAGGGCCTCTGGTTCCCTAGGCGGGCTCACTAACCATTCAGCTATGGCCGCCCCCTAGTATACTGTGAGTCGTCAAAATCAATTGGCTCAATACCCTGATGAAGATGGCTTAGCCATAGTAACGCCATCGTCACTTTCTGGAGTATGTGGCTATACTTTTTTAGTTTTTTACTTTAGCCAAAGGGATAATCATGCCAGACCAGAGGATTACTCAACATATTTCAACAATACAAAATAATAATAATAATTAATCAATTAAAATAAACTAGATTCTTCATTGCATTAACTGATATTGTGATATGATATATTTCAAGTGCTATCTGTGTTGTCAGATTGTCTTACTGCTTGATTTTTTTATTTACTGGCAGCTTCCACGCCGGCGCCACATATGGCATCTCTGCATAGTGACATAAACTATGATATTGGATCACTCATTGAAATGTGCCTTTCACACCTCCTCACTTTACTCACTACTAAAGCCTGATTTATGCTTGTTTATACTTATTTTTATTCATGCTTCAGTGACAAAGTGTTGAGTGACACATCAAAACACTTTGTCACTGAAGCAAAAAAAAATCTGGCTTAGCAACACTCCATAAGCTGCGTTCAGAATCACACTGCCCTTATTCTAAACAAAAACTATTTTTCATCGTGTCAGATAGCCATATGACAGAAGGCTTGCTGGCTTACCCCAGCAGGGGTACATGTGGTTCAGGAAGTGAGGCTCTTAATAACTACACCAGGGCAGCAGCAATCACTAATTTAGATATCATGTCAATCAATAATGGCTTGAGGTTTCATTCATCCCCATGAACTCAGTGTTTCAAATGGTGATATCCAGAGACGTGTTGATTGTATAGACATTTACATTTGAACATTTTAGCTATTTAGCTGATGTTCTAATTCAGCGAAACATTATGTATATGAGTGGGGGGGTTGAGTGTCTTCATCAAGGGCATACATTATGGCTGAATTTGGGGATTCATCTTCAGCCACCATGCACTTCCGCCCTAGGAGGAGGAGAGGGATGGTATGGGCAGTAACCCAGTGAAGATCTGCAGGGTTTATCTGCTGTGACAGGTTTCACACGCAGCTTGCGGGCCAAACCCCACAAATAACAGCCAGGCGTCTTGTTTGCCATCCATTCTCTGGCCTGTTTCAGATTACCCACCGGGTTCTTTGATGTCTGGGTGACTGACAGGGCTCCAGGGTTTTCCCCCAGTCCTATGCCAGAAAAAGATTGGGTCATCAGCAGCACTGACACCCACTGCATATTCAAGTGTAACCCCTCGATGAGAAGTGTGTTTATCCTCGGGGGTTTGATCAGAGGCACTGCGGGAGAGCTGTAAATGGTGGCCGACACTAAGGGATTTCCTGATTTCACAGCTATTGGCCCTCGGTGCCATTGCAATCCATCCAAGTTTTTTTATCTCGTTTTGGAATATCATTTTGAAAACGGATATTTGAAATGTCTGTGTACCAATAATCCACATGAAGTCTAGCATCGATATTCTGCTCATAATAGGCTAACATTCTTCGAAAAATAACAAGTCTACAAGCTCACAATGAGTCACAACACGTGACTCACGTTGTGAGCTTGTAGATCAGTTATGTTCAGCAAAGAGATATGGTATTGAGTAAAAGAAATAGGGGACCAAGTGTAGACCCCAGGGGAACTCCGTAGTATGGGTTAAGTAAGTCCTAATTTCTTCAATGAGAATGATATACAGTATTTGCCATAATATAATAGCACTGCGTCTGTCCAAAACATTCAAAGAATGCAAGAATGTTCTGAGGCATATGAGAGTCATGCAGACGTCAATGGACGTTTTCAGCATACTATAGGTATTAATAGGGTATATTATGGTATTAAGCCTAATGACATTAAATCAAATGATGAATTCTTGTCAGTAAAGCAATAGCCTCGTGCAAGACAAAATATGTTTTACTATACCTGCGAGACGTAACAATAAAGACCTAAATGAAGCCTTTAGAATACCACATCCCTAAATTGACACATCAAGTGAGCTCATATACAGCATATTCCACACAACACAACAGTGTACATACATCAAGGGTGGCGGTGGCCACATATCATGAACCTGCCGCCCTCACTCATGAGGTTTCACTAGGACGTTCCTGGGCTGCCATGCACCATTGAGTAATAAAAAGCCTGTAACCAAATCCACAGCCTTAATCCAGCCCGGACAATCGTTGGCAGACCTTTTGGCGGAGGCAGAGCAGAATCCCCGCAGACGCCCATCCACGGCAATGTTCTCATGTCATAAGGCCGCAACCGTGCCGGGGGCATGCAGCACCCATGGGGTGTTGGAATGACGTGGGAACACTGAGACTCAAGAGAATGTGCGTGCCAATCTTTAGGGGGGCTGTGTTATCACTCATATTTCATTGACAACACTGTTAAAGGTCTTTATTACAATGTCCATGGAGAGAACTGACAGATGAACATCTGAGTTGTGGGGAGCGTGTCACAGTATAATGGGAGGTAAGTAAAAAGAGGTTGAATTATTAATCTCAGTCCTCCTGGCCCAAAGCCTAATAATGTAAAAAATAAAAAAAATGTAAATAAAATAAAATAAATAATAAAATAAATACTGTAAAAAATAAAAAATAATAATACTGCACAAGTATTTTTATCACAAAATATGATGTTACAGACCACAGTCATGGCACTAAGTGCCATGACTGTGGTGTGGTGTGTAAGCATCATATTTTGCTCAGTCTTCTATGATAGGCCTACTGCTAATAATAATTTAAAAACAAAATAATACTGTGCAAGTATTTTTATTACAAAATATGATGCTACAGACCACAGCCATGGCACTAAGTGCCATGACTGTGGTCTGTAAGCATCATATTTTGCTCAGTCTTCTTATGATAGGCCTACTGCTTTTAATGAGAAAACTCAGCACCAGAGAGAGAGCCTGAATCAGGTCCATCTGATGATCTGCCAGACGTGCAACACCAGGGAAACCCCACCCACCGCTAGGTGTCACATACAAAACACAAACGTGTCAATGTGCACATCACCTCGGACAACCACGAACGGCAAGCAGGCGCGCTGTGCGCGTTCTAGAGTAGAGCCTTTAACCACACGGAGATTCAGCTGCAGCGCAAGGGGGTCGGGGAACTCCACCGCAGAGACGCAGTAGGACCGGTAATGAGCATTACTTTCAATACAGCAGCGAACTTTCCACAAAACTTGCAGAAACTTTTTTGTTATGCACGTTCCAAACTGACACACGCCAGGCTATCATGTCATGTGTGTCCAGAATATGCGTGTGTGTGTTTAAAATGGTAACAATTTGAAGATGCACAGCTTCTCTGATTCTTGCGTCCCATCATCAGGCGAGGTAGCGCAGCCCTTTTCCAGCGGAGGTCGCACTTCTTGGTGGGACTGGGACAACAATGCTCTCAGCAGGACCATCTCTGTTCCCACCATCAGCTGTTAGTGGATCTCGTTCTCTGCCACTGTCTATTTCCCGACGGAATTCCTGTTTGGATTCCAGTCCTGAACCAGTTATCCACATGTCTCTGCTAGAGCAACGAATGGCAACGGAGATGAGCGCAAACCCCGGCAGACCTCCTCCCAAAACACTGGAGACGGATGAAACGTCAGAGGATGACCCGAAAGTTCATCTGGAAGCAAGGGATCTCTGGAGACACTTCCATCAACTGGGCACCGAAATGGTGATTACAAAATCCGGAAGGTACGGCTCAATTCAAACATTTACACAGTCATAATTTTATTAAATTCGTTTTACAATTTTTATAGTTTGCCTAATGCTTAGCCTATCAATTTTTAATTGACTTAACTTTAGCCTATTTCAGTGGTGGAAAGTAACTAAGTACATGTACTCAAGTACAGTACTTAAGTACAACTTTGAGGTATTTGAACTTTACTTGAGTACTTCCAGTTTCCAATACTTTTACTTCTACTCCACTACATCTCAGAGGCAAATATTGTAGGCTACTGTTACTCCACTCACTAACGGCGGACGACTTTTACTCCAAATACAATTATTTGAAAACTTTAGTTACTAGTTAACTTTGTAGATTTTGATTATTATAGGCTACAAAACATACATTAACCACTTCAGACCTATAGGCCTACATTTAGGCCATTTGAAAATCTACAAGCTCACAATGCATTGCGATGCTTTTTATACATTTGAAAACTTGAAATGGGACATTTTGCATTATGAGTACTTTTACTTTTGGTACTTTAAGTATATTTTGATACCAATACTTTTGCACTTTTACTCAAGTACATTTTGAATTCCGTGATTTTACTTGCAACAGAGTATTTCTATATTGCAGTATTGATACTTTTACTTGAGTAGATTTTTTTTTTACTTTTTCCACCACTGTCCTATCAACGTGAAATCGTCTCTCTTCCTTTTGCAGGCGCATGTTTCCGCCGTTTAAAGCCAGGTGTGCTGGCTTAGACAAGAAATCCAAGTATATCTTATTGATTGACATTGTGGCGGCGGACGACTGCAGATATAAATTCCATAACTCTCGGTGGATGGTGGCAGGGAAGGCCGATCCCGAGATGCCCAAACGAATGTACATCCACCCTGACAGCCCCGCCACGGGCGAGCAGTGGATGTCCAAAGTAGTCAACTTCCACAAACTGAAACTAACAAACAACATATCTGACAAACATGGATTTGTAAGTGTCACCTCTCAGTTTATTTGATCTAAATGTATGGCTATTCAGCTTTAGGCTATCGTTTTAGCTCACTATTATACTTTTGGTTTTGGCCACACCCTGGCTTTATTTCGAATATTTCTGATTGGTATAGAGATGAGACCACACTGAAATAACCATATTGTTTTAATTTAATTATATATTCTGGTTGAATCATAATTTCTCTCGTCTTCTGGTGTTACAATTAAACATAAATTGTAATATTTTCTTTTCGTTTTTGGCAGACAATTCTCAACTCGATGCACAAATACCAGCCGAGATTTCATGTAGTAAAGGCGAATGACATCCTCAAACTGCCATACAGTACATTTAGGACATATGTTTTCTCTGAGACAGCATTCATTGCTGTAACTGCGTACCAGAATGACAAGGTAAGAGTAGCCTATGAGTGTAAGTAATTTATTAACAGTTTATTTTCAATGACCTAATTTAGCAATTATGAACCGATTATATATATATATATATTTCATGTAGACTAAAACGTAATATGAACCAGGCATGAATAATTCCTGAATTAACCATTGGCCTAATCTATTCTGTGTCATTAAGCTTAACAACAAAATGTCAAAGAAAATCTTGCACACTGAATAATTCCTTAAAAACACTTAAAAACGTTTTTCATTTATTTTTATACAAGCATTTTTCTATTCCACTCGTTTTTTTTGTAATAGGCCTAAAAAAACCTAGACCACAACACTGGCCTACAAGTATTCTGAACTTAGACAATCTACTGCAACTATTAATGAATAATTCTTCTGCATTACGTAATTGAAAAGTCTTTCTCCTATTAATTTCAGATCACACAGTTGAAAATTGACAACAACCCATTCGCCAAGGGGTTCCGAGATACAGGGAACGGGAGAAGAGAAAAAAGGTAGAGTTGGCCGGTCCTAATCACACATTTTAGTTTGGACAAAGTCAGAAGTGAACAATCGGATAGACCAGTGGTGGTTCTCAACCTGTGGGTCGGGACCAACATGGGGATCCCTAGATGATAGTGAAGACAATTTAAGGACTTTTAAGAAAAAGAAAAGAAAAAGACCATTAGGCTACTGCATCAAAAGTATAATCAACAAACTAGGCTATAACACATTGGCCAAATTGTCAAATAATATAAGAAAGAGGTACACATTTTAGACAACACATACTTGTTGTGGTGACAGAAAAGAGAATTTAACATCATGCCTAGTGAGTCTGCAATACCAGATATATATTTAGTTGCCATATTATACTTATGGAATATGTTTGATTATTTGAAAGCCTAGGGCCTACAGTGTGTACATCATCAGACATGGTTACAGTAAACTTTGTACATGGGTTGAATATTATGTCAAGACTGATGTCCTTCCACTTTCCTCATGCTGAACAAAACTCCAGTGACGTCTCTGACTTAAACAATGACACAGAGCATTTCCTGTGAGTGACTTATCACAGCTGACATGCAACAAACACCTGGTTTCCCCAAACAGAAATACAATATGACTTAAGAGAAAGAACAAAATCCAGGCTTAATTCTGTGTTTCTTTTAAGAATCCATGCTGGCACCCAGAAGTTGTATAAGACTGCTGACTATACTAAGGGATAAGATTAAATAACCAGAACAATCATGTTACCCCAACACATGCACCTGCCAAACAGCAAAGGAACAAGTCTGTCTCTTTAATCTAGTCACTATGGACTGTAATGTGCAGCATTAGGGAAACTGGACCTATAGATCTGCATCGTTTCAGCCACGAAAGAGCCAAGCCAGACGTTTACCATAATATAGTAAAACCCCTACTCATCATGAGAATCAATCCAAAATATATCAATTTTTTTCATCTTTATTTGAAAATGAAAATTATTTGTGTTATCAGTATGGCTACTGGTTCTTATTTTCCCTTACTATTTTATTAGATGTTAATTGTCACCAAGGACCACAATCGACCAATCAATCAATCAATCAATCAACCAATCAATCAATCAAGCAAGCACGCAAGCTACTGTGAAATTATATATTAGCTACTAGCTAATATGTTTTCTTTCTTTCTTTTATTCTTGGTGTTAGAAAACTACAGCAATCATCACAAAAGTCCAAAGAGATGCGGATGAATGACATGACGGAACCGGCAGTGAGGGAATCGTCAATAGAATACTCTGAAAACTCCAAGTCCTCAGCAGGTGCAACAACTTTCGTTTTTAATATATATTGACCTTGTGGCGGTCGATTGGTTCACGTTATCCTACAGCTATGACCCCAGGCTTACACGTTCAACAATAATAATAATCATAATTTATTTCTTCGTTTAAGATGCTCACGAAAGTGACAGCGATCAAGACGACGAGGAGGAGGACAACCCTGTACAAGACATGCGTAAAAATGCCAGTCAAGTGGACATTAAAACGGAACTAAATGTCACCATTAATTACGACCCAGACTGGACACATCACGGGCCAGAGAAAGAGAGAGACATTGAACAAGGCTGTGTAATCGATAGAACTGACTCAGCACGGCCCCATACACCAGACACAGAGCCCAAGGAAGGAGGAGGACACATCATGGAGAGAGCGTTTTCACACAGCCATTTTTATCCACCAGATTTAACCAGACATCTCAACCACCTTAGCCTCGCCAACCATCTTTTCCACCCTGCTCAGGTCAACATGGGAACGACGTTGTATAGTTACAGCGCTGCCATGATAGACAGCAGGGCATTGCCAGCTGGTGTGAGCGCCATGGAGGCAGGCATCCCAACTCTCGCAAGAAGTTTAGGAACGCCAGGGTTTCCACCAGTGGGCCTTCATCATCAGCACCATGCGCTGGTACAGGTGCGTGAAGAAGCGTAAAAGTGCCCAAAAGCGCAATTGCCGATGCCGTGGCGTGTATAGGCTACGCATTGGACGACTTTAAATCAGTCGTGTAAAGTAACTAAGTACATGTACTCAAGAAGCCTATAAGTAGCCTACTATATTTTCCTCTGAGATGTATGGGGTATTGAAATTGTAGTGGGGTAGAACTAGAAGTATTGAAATGTGTGAATACTGAAGAAAGTAAAAATATCAAAACATTTTAAATAAACACATGTTTTACTTTCTTAGTATTTACAAATTTTCAATACTTTTTTTTTTTTTTTACATCTCAGAGGAAAATATTGCAGCCTACTTTTACTCCACTACACAATTATATGAAAACTTTAGTTAGTAGATACTTTGTAGATTTGGATTATTTTTACAAAACATACAATAACCACTTTAGCCCTACATATATTTCGGCCATTTGAAAACCGATCTACAGCTCACAATGCCGTAAATGCTATAATTGCTTTAAATGGACGTCTCTTCATAAATGAATGAATGAATGAATGAATGAATGAATGAATGAATGAATGAATTAATTAATTAATTAATTAATTAATGGATAAATAAATAAATAAGATGTCTCTTCCTTCTGTTACAGGACCTCATTGGTGTCTCTCATTGCGGAGGATTGTTCTTCTATCCATACTCTTTCTCACCTCTCCTACCTCAGTATGTCCCGGTCAGAGCTCGTCCACATTTCACTCCATATCCAGCCCAGGTCCCAGACAGCCGGTTGACGTCGCCGGCGGCATCTTTTACTCCAACGACAACAAGTTGCAGTGATGGTGGTGATAACAATAATAATGGGATCACATCATCATGTCAGGGCTTTTCACCATTCGTGAAATTATGCTCTGATTCAGATGTCAATGAACCGGTGTCTGTGGATTTGCTAATGCCAAAAAACAAGCCGTGATGTAGGCTATAAACCCGGAGTCATGCAACATGTTTACGGGCCCCAACCAAGAAAGACTCATTGTCGTAATACAGTGGTTCTCAACCTGTGGGTCGGGACTCCCAGGGGAGCCCCCGCATGATTTGGGGGGGTCCCCAGATGACAGTAAAGTGAAAATTTTTAGACCTTTTTAATGTACCTAAAAAAAGAAAAGACAAATTTACTGCCTCAAAAGTCATCCACAAACTATACTATAAAAACTGGTCAAACATTGGCCAAATTGTCAAATTATATAAGAAAGAGGCAACAATTGTGAAAATAGCAGATCTACAAGCTCTCAACTGCAAGACAAGGCGCTTGCAGATCGGCTATTTCATCACATTTATCTGTGGAACCGAGTCAAACTAAATGTAATGCCCCTCAACTCCTGCAATTCCAAGTGCTTATCAGGGTGGGGGGTCCCCAATATGATTATTTTGGGGGGTCACGGCCTGAAAAGGTTGAGAAACACTGTCGCAAGAGAAAACAAGTGTATTGGCTATTATTAGCCTACGTCCCAATTCATGTAGATTTATCTGTCCTGCTCCACTTCATTGATGCACACTGCAGCTATCATGAAATGGCACTGTATTATTATTCCCAATTCTGTGAAGTAACCACTGTATATTTTGATCTATCTGAAACTGTTAACGGTTTCTTAATTTAACATTTAACGCACACATGTTTTTAAGTCTAGTACATTTATTATCTGTAGTAGGCCTACACAAAATAAATAATAATAAAAAAATAATAGGCCTAATAATAATAATAATTGCGTGCCAATTTCAAATAGCCTATCTTTTAAAGAAACATATTTTGCCTTACATTTTTGATTATAGCCTGCTGTATTTTACTTGTATAAACATTTTATTCTTATTATTTGCCATGACAATGACAATGCATTTTTCTCAAACGAAATGAACAATTGTGAATTACTGAATTAAGTTGAACTGCAGCATTAATTGAGAATCTTTGTTTTGTTAAATTAATTGTTCTGTATTCTTATTAAAACTTAATTTAGCAACCTTCTTTTGTGTATATTTTGTAGGTAGGCCCAAAGTTTATTTCAATGAATGCACACGATAGGATAGGCTTGGTAACGTAGACATTGCATGAGTTTAGTTGCCAAATATATAGTCACTGCCACTGGTTAAGTTTAACTTATTATTTCGGCTACCTTGTAGTAGCCTAACATTTTCAAACCATATATCAAAAGGAAATCGCGCAGCTTTACAGTAGGCTATTTTCAGTGGGGGCCAAGCTGCCGGACCCAACAACTGATTAAGGCCTATGTAAGAAATCCGGAGAAATTGCCACCATGCCATGCACAAAACTTGGTTTGAGACATTCAGAATCAACCTTATCAGAATTAACTTAATTGTCACATCACAGGTTTACAGGAGCAAAGAAGTGTGTGAACTTATTTTTAGTGTGCTATGTCCATCGTTCTAGTATTCAGGGATGGGGGGGGGGCAAAGCGAGGAAGAGCCAGGTGAAAATAAACATGCATGTCAAAAGAAAAAAATAAGAAATGTATACTAGCTATATAGGCTAGGCTAGGGCATAACAAGTAGCAGATATGCCGAAAGTCTGAACCATCTAAATTGTTATCATGCCCCACGATAGGCTACACTAGCCTACCTAAAGGACACAGCAACTCATAAAGCAGTGGTCTTGAGTCCTTGAGGTCAGGGAGTCCTAAGCAAAATTAGTTAATATGGCAAAGAAATCAAAATCAGTTTAACCACTTTAACCCTATGCATTGGCTATTTGAAAATAGCCAATCTGCAAGTATACATGCTCAACATTTGAGAGAAAGCTCCAATGGGGGTCCTATACTTACATTAATTTAACACCATTAATTTGGGGGGTCCTTCACATAAAAAAAAAAGAGAACCAGAGAGTGGTCTAGAGTCCAGACTGCACTGTAGGCTACTTTTACTTTATTGAACAGTGGTGGAAAGTAACTAAGTATATGTACTCCTGTACTTAAGTACAATTTTGAGGTATTTTTTACTTTACTGGAGTATGTCCAGTTTTCAAGAATTTTACTTCTACTATATATACACTTTGGCTATTTGAAAATATGCTTTGGGACACGTTGTAAGCTTGTAGATCTGGTATTGTCAAATAATTTTATTTGGAAACTTGTGAAATGGGTCGTGCATAATGAGTAGGCTGCTATACTTTTAGTATTAAGTTAAGTATATTTAGATGCCAATACGTTTGTACTTTTACTCAAGTACATTTTGAATACTGGTACTTTTAATTGTAACAGAGTATTTATAGATTGTGGTATTTGCTACTTTTACTTAAGTACAAAATGTGAGTAGCCTACCACTGGGCCTGACCAACTTTTTGATAATATAAAATGCCATGAATACATTTCTAAGTCTATCCGCTAGATAGCACCATAGGATGCATGGAGATCAAGCACAAACCGTCAATCAGTGTTGCCATGTCGGCTTATTATAAGCGACGTTGGGCTTCTTTTTCTGTAAACTTGCTTGTACAAATTGGTAGTTGCGGGTTGCGGTTTTTGGGGCTTGTTTCTCTAAAGTTTAGTTGCTTATTTAGCTTGATTCCAAATGTTTTAATCATTATTTAAACCAGTGGTTCTCAAATATTTCCATGAAAAGGTTTTGTGCCCAGGGGGGGAGCATTTGTGTTGTTCGAATGTTTCAAAAAATATTTTCCAAATATTCCACATTTTATTGCAAGAGTTTTTGAAAATAGCCGATCTACAAGCTTGTAGATCGGCTATTTTCAAAGAGCCGCCGTTTAAAAGTGCTCATGTGGCCTGGCCTCGCTTCTTTTGGGCTTGTTTTCCTAGACCTGGTTGCTTATTTCTCTCACATAACCTGGCAACATTATCGCCAACGACGTCATATTTATGGGACAAAAAAATCTCCACACGGAAAAACAAAGCGAAATCTCTGGCAGACGTTCGTGTTCAGACCTAAATATCATATCACTGTCAAATGCGGTCTCCACGGTTCATGTAGCGCTCCTCTCCGCTCCGAGGATGGCGAGGATCTCCGTCAACTACATTCTACTGTGCGGACAGCTGCTGCTGCTGCTGACGGTGCTGCTTCTACAATGTTTGGAGGGGATTCACTCTCAGAATTCAACCACAACATCGGACCCACCGCCAGCCCCGCCGCAGCCTGCTGCCTCTGGACAGACAGGGACGGTGGTCCCGTTCAGCGAGCAGCCTGGAGGACAGGACAACATCACGTTGTATCACGGCAGCAACAGCAACAACGATGGAGGACACGACGATAACGTCAGCGAGCAGTATGAATACAGACCCCCGTCCCCTGTCGTCCTCTGCAGTTATTTGTGAGTATTAAACCTTGGTGTTGTTAGCATTATCAGTTAGCCCCCTACTACTATACCAGTCAGTGGTTCTCAACCTTTTCAGGCCACGACCCTCCAAATTAATCATATTTGATCTGGTGACCCCCCCCCCATCCTGATAAGTTATCAGGATGATCAGTGATAAGCACTTGGAATTGTAGGAGTTGAGCCATTACTAGCTCTGGACCAGAGCTAAAGGTATTCATAGTTAATACAAATAAGAAGGTATTACATTTAGTTTGACTCGGTTCCACAGGTAAACATTTTGAAAGTAGCAGATCTACAAGCTCACAAGGCCTGGCGTTGCGAGGTGTTCTGAGCTTGTAGATTGGTTATTTTCAAAATATTTGCCTCTTATATTATTTTACATTTTGGACCATGTTTGACCAATGACCAGTTTTCATAGTATAGTTTGTTGATTATTTTTGATGCAGTAATGGTCTTTTTCTTTCTTTCTTTCTGAAGTCCTTAAATGGTCACTTCACTGTCATCTGGGGACCCCCACCCCCATAGGTTGAGAACCAGACACTGCTACCTGGCTGCACTTAACTACTATGTATATAAGTTCAGTAATTCAAATTTGCTTTCTCACTTAATTCTTCATCCATGACCAATCGATGGTGTCTTCTGAAGACCGGAGGAGTTTGTTCTCTGCCAAGACCCTGTGGATCATGCAGGCAACAACAGCGCCTATCTGGAGCTAGGCCACGGTTGTGTTGGGGTAAATCATTTAATCATCATTTATAAGCTATAAACGTAGTATAGTAATAGTAGAATGCATTTTCCCCATGTCTGAGGCTGAGCCTATTTTATGGCGAACGAGTCATGTTTTAGAGTGCTATGCCATTGTATAGAATATTACTGTAGATTAACAGTGTACTCAAAACCATCTTGAAAGTCGTCATTCATTACACATGTCACCTCTTGTCACTGCGTTTAGTGGGGAGGTCAAACTCAGAAAGAAGTGAACCACACACCAGTTATCTGCACTGCCCTGGATAACATTGAGTGTGCTGGACCCAGAGAGTTCCTCAGAGGGAATGTGCCCTGCATCAAGTAAGTGACATCATGCTGGGTACACAAAGGGCTTCATGTATGATAGTATGCAATGCTGAATGGGGGTGTTATGAGAATACTAGTCTAGCATTAAAGTAGGGCTGTGTTATATCACTTCATATCAATATCATGATTATTTCAAACATTTGCCTCGATTTACAATTAATGAAGTTATAAAAATGTTTTTGAAAATAGTCTATCTACAAGCTCACAACACGTCTCATCGCTTGTAGATCTGCTGTTTTTACTAATTTTGTAAAGCATGATGTATAATACAGGATTAAGTGGTCAATTAAATACATTTTGTCGATAAAAAAAAAAAGGTTTTGTGTCAATTCGTTGATACAGTATAAGAAAGAAAAAAAAGATACAAAAACTAAACCTGCTTCTCGATTATTCGATTAACCTACATGCTTTTGTGAGCACCCCAGACAGTTTTAAAGTTGCTTGATTCAGTATTTAGATATTCATTTTATCAGACACGCCGCCTTCCTATACAAACCCATTGTAACTTTAAACTCCAGTTTAACATCTTTGCTTGCCAGTAGACTCTCCACTTTACCAGATGGATTAAAGACATACATCTTGTCTCTGTTAAACTAGAGAAAATAAAATACACACTAAAAGCGTCTGTAAGATTTGGACCCCCTTCCTTGACTATTACGAGAGCTTACAGGTACCACTTAAAGGAGCACTTCACCCCTGGAAGAAGTTCCAGGGGTGACCACAGGGGGGACCACAGGGGGACCACAGCGTATCACTGCCTATAACTTCAACTCCCAGAATGCTTTGGTGCCTTGTGGCAGGGGAGGTTCCATGTGGGTGTGATCTCCAACAATAACATCCAAACAGCATGCCAGTGTCGCCATGTCTGCTTATTATAAGCGGCTTCTTTCTAAAATGTAGTTGATATTTGGGCTTGTTTCCAAATGTTTTGATTGCTGTTTAAACCAGTGGTTCTCAAACATGTTCATGTATTTTTCCACAGACCCCCATCTGAAATTATAATTTGTGGCAGGGAGCCCCTAACAAATATGTGTCAAAAATATTCCACATTTTGAAAAGCAAATAAAAATATTTTGCAAAAAATCCACATTTTGGACTTTTTCCCCCTCAAGATTTTTTTGTAAATAGCAGATCTACAAGCTCACAATGGGTTGCGAAGCGTTGTGAGCTTGTAGATCAGCAATTTTCAAATATATAATATCCCATGTCTAGGTAAAGTGCTCTTGGCATAGTTATTTTTCTTTTGGGCTTGTTTTCATAGACCTGGCTGCTTATTTCTCTCACAATATCTGGCAACACTGGCTGTCCTCGCAAACGTTCATCTAGTTATATATTATGTCCAAGGATTCGTTAGTGATGTCATATCACTGGGACATATAAGTATCTTCATGCAGTTTCACTTCCGTGTCGCATAGTATTGACATCACTGTCACATCCTTGGTATTATGATCCTAGCCTTTCGTGACGGTGTTTGTTTACCAGCGCTGCTACTCCACGCTGTATTTTTTTTTTCAAGCTTGCGCTTATGAAACACTACACAGGATTATTATTTCATGTCAACATTCAAGTACAACTATCAGAAGATAACTCAGGTAAAGTAATGTCTTACTCTGCAAGGGCCGCTGGCCGCAGCTAATGGGAGTGGCCGAGTGGCGAAAGAAGGTTGAACAAAGTGTTACGGACACCCCATTGGGGCTGTCTTTTGAGATGGTCTGACTGAGACACGCCGAGACATGTAGTGCGGAAAGGAATGAGACCAATCTCTCATGATGCAAATAACGTCACGAATATTGCGAAGATTACTAGATATCTAAAAACACAGATTATTCACAAAAAAACCCCAGGATCTTGTTTCTTGACTCCTAAACTTCATTAAAAGACCGAAAACTTCTTCCAGGGGTGAAGTGCTCCTTTAATGAGGAGGCCTAAGTGGATCAAGCACTAGGCGAGACAGCAGGGTTCCCCTTTCCCGCCTTCCCTTCCCTCTCTCCTTTCTTTTCTCTTTCTTTCTTTTGTTCAACACATTTTTGAGACATACAAAACATTATTATTATTTGAACAATATATATATATATATTTTACATGTAACATCTGTAACATTTTGTTACAGATGTGTATTTTTAAAACAAAACCTATAAAAAACTGTTGAACTCCATTTTAACCATGTTAGACCCATTGAAAATACACGTCCTTGGTTCTGGTGACAGATAATGGCCGCGTTTCCCAATAAGGAACGTCTTAGGGAGTTAAGAAGGGTCGGAAGGCTCCGCTAAGAAGCCTGCCTTAAGTTATGGGTGTTTACCAAACGCGCTCTTAGTGCCCTTCTTACCACAGCGCCATGAAAAAAAAAACACTGAAAATGAACAGGCTTTTAGCGCTGTTGGTAACTGTAACTGCACAATACCCTTGTTTATTATTTTTTTTTTTTTACTCTATGACTTCCTCTTTCTATATCAAACATGTGCTGTCTTGTGTTGGGTTTATGTTGTTTTGTGCTGTGTATGTTAAATACAAACTTGAATGAAAACAAGAAAATGAACACGCAGGGAAATGAGGTGCCAAATGCAATTATAATACTATTGCGGGTAGAATCCACACTTCTCGTTCTCTCCTGCTGTTCTATAATGTCCCTTTAATTTGCTCTGTGTGCAACAGGTCTATTCATTTAACTCTCAAACAACAGGGGATTTCTGGTGGTGGTGAACGCTTCAATATATTACAGAATGTATTGAAACAATGTACCAGTGCCATCTAGTTAGTTAATGGGCTAAACGTCACATAGCAACATGCCACAAATATACAACGTATATCCATCCATCTATCTATACACTGTGTATGTATAATATATATTAGCTAAGAAGGGTGTTAAGAGTGCTCCAGGTGCTCTTTAAAACTGCTTCTTATGAAAGATATTCTTTGGCTAAGAAGTCCAAAGCCAGTTAAGAAGCTCTTCTTAGCGCAGTGCTCTTAACTATTTAACTGCCAGAGTAATAGTGTAATAGTGTGCCACTGCGGACAAAAAAACGCCCCCCCCCCTCACACATTAGGAGGCCAATATCAGTGTCTTTTCAATGAGTCTAACATGGTTAAAATGGAGTTTAAAGTTACAATGGGTTTATACAGGAAGGGGGCGTGTCTGATAAAATGAATATCAAATATCTAAATACTGAATCAAGCAACTTAAAACTGTGTGGAGTGCTGCTCACAAAAGCCAGAGTAGACTCCAAACATGTTTGAAAGTGAAATATGCCTTCAAGTCTGTTATTTGTTCTACTTCTAAATATCCGTTTCAATGTATTTTTGGTTAATTGCCCAGCCCTACATTAAAGTTTCTCTATTAATTATACACTATGCTGAATAGTTATGGAGAGACTTCAGAATTTGAAAGATGTTGATTCACTCAAATGTGACTGTAACTTGACATGGTATTTGTGTTTACAGTATACATAGAAAGGTGCAGCTACACATTCAAATAAATAAATAATGCAAATGTATGAACCGCTATATGAGAGTTCAAGGAGACACAAACGCCTATAGCTTTTCACAGCTGCTGGGTAGCACAAATGGATTCATGAAGAAGAGAAAATACTGACACCGCTTTTGTGTTCCCATGTGTGATTTCTTTACTCTTTTTAAATTGCATTATTTGTTGCTGTGAGCGCAGCAAGAAATAATGCAATGAATAGAAAATCACACTTGGGAACACACAAACTGAGTGCGGTATATTCTCTTCTATGATCCGCTACAGTATGTACCCTATGATGTAACAGCTTATGGTTTCTATTGCTGCTTTGGCTGTCTGATTCCTCTCTTTAGCATTGCATTGGGAGTGATAAACCAGTGCTTAGGAACGGAATGAATAATACATAAAAAATGCAAATGTTCAGGCACCCCAGTGACTCAGTTAGTGTGTTTACCACATAATTGTTGTTTTGTTCCCAGTGTAGCATGCTGTCCCCTCTAAATGCTCATTTCCTGTCTTTGCTTGTGCTGTTAATTGATGCAATACAAAAAATACAATATTTTTGTGTTTTCAAATTATAGTCTAGTTAAGTGTTCCCCCCCCTTCTCCCCAAACCAATAAGCTTGAGTTAAATACTAAATAAATAAAATAATGTAATTTCATCCACTGGGAATAATTTGGAATTAAATACTGTTGAAAGTACGTGGTTGACGTTATTTGACCACTAGATGGCAGTATTTCCAAAGATATAGACAATCACTACTGCCATTTCTCTGCATTCAGTGCAGCATATGCACCAGCAGTTCTCTTGGAATTTAGCATTTGCCCTGGGTGAGAGGGTTTATGAAAGGACAGAGAGGGTGGTCTCCCTATGGCAGCCGACCAATCAGCACGAGTTAAAAGTGCCACAAGTATCTCAAATGACCTCGCTGTTTAAGGATGGTCATCATGTCTAACATGGATGAACCTCGGCTGTAGATAGTTGCTGCTGTTTTTATTTATTTTTTGAAGAATTTGCTGTTGAGGAGACACGGTAGAGAGAACCAAAACACAGACCTGAAAACATTTGCCGTTTATGCTTCACAGAATGGCTGTGTACCAAAAAATGTGAGGCATGCCAGCAGTGCCTGCCATGCTCTGAGACAGCTCGCTGACTGTTGGGAAAATGTTGATCATGCTATTTACTTGTTGTCTTTGTAAATAAATAAGAAATAAGGCTAGTTGATAAACAAATTATCACATGCATGGCATTCGTTGTTTCCCTCGATATCTAACCTGCGGCTTGATTTCTTTACTGAGACGGACAATAGCAAGGTGAGAGGGAGGCAGTGTGGGAATGGCACAGGAGGGAGACTGTAGATTTGAACTAGGCCAGCACTGCAGGATTGTGTCGTTGTAAAGACAAGCAATTTGAGCTCTTCGTCTATTCCCTTTTTCCCTTTCACAGTTGTCAGGATCATTCAGTTCATAGCACATATTGAACAAATCAGCACCGAGTAAACAAACTCATTAACCCAATAAACAGACTGGGGATCTTAATTAATATTTTCACTTGTGAGTCTTGTGGCTCATGCATAACTAGCACGAAACTTTGAGTGGGAAGTAGTGAGAAAGGCAGAGGTTATTAGTCATGTTTGACTGTATATCTTGGTCATTCTGTTGAGCCGATGAGGTCTGGGCACAGCGTTCCAAAACTGAAGATCCAGTGGCTTTGGCTATTTACTGTTGCACTACTGCAGTTAGGTTGCATAATTTGCAGTGTCTTTTGAGGCAGAATAATACATTGAAATTGCATTTTTTTCTAAAAGAAAGGCAGCTTACTATACAAACTATTCTGAAGCTGTACAGAATGTCAGGTCTACAAATCCAGTTGCAATATTTAGCATAAATCTTGTAATATGTTTTTGTTGATTTTATCCCATTTAGACCTGGAACCCCTAGACGTAACTATACCTTTCAGTATATAGCAACATGCATGTTTTTGTAAGGTCTAAATGGGTTATGCAGGCTTACTGTCTGTATGCGATATTTTGCAGTTACTGGTCTTTTTATAAGCGTTATCAGGTTATTGATTACTTGACTGGTCTTATCAATTCATCTTTGTCTATATGATGTATTGTTGTCTGTCTGCAAACCAAATTTCCCTTACTTCAGTTTTGAGCTGAAATAAGATGAATTGAGCTGAAGTATACTGAAACCGCCCCTTACTTTTTGGTTTGTTTGTGTGTATTGTAGATACACAGGGCACTATTTCATCACGACCCTGCTCTATTCCTTCTTCTTGGGCTGCTTCGGAGTCGACCGCTTTTGCCTGGGACACACGGGTACGGCTGTGGGCAAGTTGCTGACCCTGGGAGGGCTGGGAATCTGGTGGTTCGTCGACCTCATACTGCTCATCACCGGTGGGCTGATGCCTAGCGACTACAGCAACTGGTGTACCTACTACTGAGGCCGAAACATAGCCACAGGCAAAGGACTGGTCACTATCAATCTTCCTTTGACAACTAGGGGTGGTGTTCAGTCATGTACTATGGAGGACCAAGAGTTTTTACACCAGCTGATATCACTAATTAATTCCCCCCCCCTTTGAAGGCATGCTCATTAGTGAATTCAGCAATTGTGTTTGTGTACAATGAAAACCTACTTACTCTTTACCCTCCATGACACAAAATCTGACTCCACAACAAGTGTCTTGTTGTTGCCTGGCAATTTCACAGCTACGCGTACTGTATGTCCTCTGTAGGCTGATTGGATGGTGTGGGGTTTCAATGTGTGTGTATCAAGAGCTACTGAGCAGTGAGCACGTCCATAGATTGTTAAGCAGTATGCGACACTGATCTGTTAGCACCAGTATGCTACATTGACTTGACCTTACTCTATACTTACATTTAAAGTATAAATAGCGAATGTTGTACTTTATCATCTGTCAAATAGGTTCTAGCAGTAACAAACAAACAAAAAACGACATACTACTGTAAACGCTTACTGATTAGGCAGCACACCAAGCAAGTACAAACATGGTACACCATGATACATAGTAATGACACATCTAGGAAATTACCTGAATCATTAGTAATATCATACTGTAAAGTTATTCACCCGAAGGCCCACAAAACCAATTAAAAGCTCCTGGTATAATTATAAAAAAAACAGTACTGTTTTTCTAATGACCTGAAAAGTTGTTAAATAACAAGGCAGGATTTGGAATTGAAGATTTTTATTTTACATATCACTCTGATGCGTTAAACCAGAGCATTTTTACAGTGATTGAGAAAATACCAGTTGGATGTCTTACTGAAGGACAATTCAACGGGACATAGTGATGATTGAATGTGGAACCTTTCTGTAACAGAACAGTCTGTCCAGCCACTAGGGCACAATGCCATCAGTCATATGCTATATGCTTTAGGATGAATTTCACATTCTCACAAAATTCCATTGTGATTTATCAAACCCATAGAACATGTACAAATAGTGAAGGTATTACAGATTTTTCAGACAAATCCACCCAGTGTTTTCCGTTCCCTGTAATAATTAAGCGATCCAACTAGAATCAACTTACTGAGAGGGACAATAACTAATTAGATGAGACCACAACTGCCAATATGTAAGTGGTGGGCCCATGTTCTTGGCAAGTGATAGAATGCTGATGACGTCATCCTTACAACACAAATTCAGTTTAGTTTATTGTCTCTACCTGCAAACTATACCATTGCATACTGTTACACCAGAAGTGTAGTGGACACCCAATGGAGGAGGTTCTATGTGCCAGACGCAGCAGGGGGGTTAGTCCTCCATTTTGCAGGCATGGAGTTGCAACCTTGTGCTTGTAAAATGTTGTACATAAATATTGATCTACCCCAAATGCTGATTTGGATAGTGTTTTATATTCTTTTAAATGTAATGTATTCAACTGCTAATTATTTGTATTTCTTATTTTCTTTTGCCTAATGTTAATGTGTGAAACATTCTGTTTCTTTGAACATAAAACATTGTCAATATTTTTAAGTTATTTGATCTCCAATGTTTTTTGTTGTTGTAGGGGGGGTACATTCTGTTCACTCTACACTAAGACTGTATTTTTACTTGTGCGGTGGAGAAAAGGAATGCAGACAATCTTACCTTGTATTTATCAGTTTTCACAGCTCAATAAAACATGTCTCAGAAAAACGCTTGCTGGAAGTGGTTATTGGTATGGTACAGTCATGTTTATATCTACATTATGTCTATACTGTAGTGTGTGTGCACTCTGATTTTGCTGCTGATAATGTGGATTACCAAATATTCCAAGGGGCACTCATATGGAGATTGAGTATGGTGCTAATATATACTTCTATAAAAATGCAAATAACTTAAGCATCTAATTTATAATGGCCACTGTTGTTTTTACATTTGTATTGATCTTTGAGCTTCTTGTAAACACGTTTATGTTACATATCTATGAATGGTGCTGTACAAACAAGTGCATCAGAAGTGCACTACAATAGGGGTGGGGCGATATATCGCGATACTTTATCCCGCGATAAATAATCGTTATACTGCCGAAAAAAATCGATATAAAAAATTATATATATATATATATATTTTTAAAAGTTTGATACGTTGTTTTTCCTACTCTGTATTTGTGTAATGATGATTTTGAACTGTTTGGTGCTATTTTGTGTGTATGAATTGAATACAAGGACTATCGTGATATAGTTGGTGAAATTTCATGCAATATATCGTTATATCGAATATCGTGATATTATTGTTATCGAGGGCCTAATATCGCCACAGATATCGTATCGTGAGATACCCATATCGTCCCACCCCTACACTACAACATAACGGGTATATTAAAGGGGAACTCTAGTACCACAACATTATATTACTCCTAACAGAGTTAAAAACATTCAATAAGCGTTTGATTGAGGCCATACAAACTGCAAAAAAATTGTGTGTTGGTACGGTATCATTTCAATGCCAGCCACACTGAGAAAACAATTCACTCATCAATCAATCTCATTAGGAATGACTGTTAGTGTGACATCTCTGTCATGGCGTCGCACCAACATGGTCAGTGTAATGATAGACTGGACAGCTTCAGTCACTTCCTCTGTGGTGTGAATTGGCTGCCCGTTGATGCCAATAATCACATCATGATTGATCATACCAGCGCTGCGGAACAAATCAACACGATACATCACACACTTGAGAAGAAAGCTCAGAACAATGGATGACAAGGACTTTAAAACATGTTGATTCTTGTTTCTGGCTTTCAGGAGAAAAACTTGGGTTGTCAGTATACTGTCCTGTAATACTGACATTTGTGATATTGGCATTTAGTCTTGCCTAAGTAAATATATAATATCTTTATTTTTTTTAGGCTTGTACCAGAATTGGAGTCAGAATTGTAATGGTGTAAGCATCACTTTATCCCTATTCTAGCATTCCTTGTTGATTCCTTGTTTGTTTAAGGATTAATTGTAAGATTCTACTGATCATGTTTAAAGCTAGGTTGTGGTTGACCCTATTTCTCCCACCTGTTAACCTCCTATGAACCAGTAAACAAGCTTAATTTCGCAATCAGGACCATTCTGTGTGTTCTTAAAACTAGGCTAACTTTACTGGGCTTTTACAGTTAGAGCTGCTAAGCTAAAGTGAATTTCACCTGCAGCTAAGCAACTCTTTAGGTCACTTTAGGTAATTTGTAATCGTTATCCTTCTAGACATAGTCTAATGTAGTGTCTCAATTGTATCCTTGTCTCTTTTCTTCTCTCTTTTTTTGTGTGAAGCAACCTGTGATACAAAAAAATAGTTACTATTCTAAGGCTCTTCTTGTTATTAAATGATACATTATCAGTATTCAACAGCATCTTCTGCGATATGTGGCTTCTTCACACATTACACACCTACGTATATTATTAAACACATCCCACAGACACCTAACACGTTATGATTGTACACACAATTGGAAAGGAGACGAAAATGACGTGGGAATATATTCTGAATATACAAGAGGTTCGGGCTGCTATGCGGCCCTCACACCTACATCGCACAGATCCGACCAATATGCCTGTATGGAGATCTCTGTATCTGTCAGTCCTTGTCCCGCCGGTTCCCCCTTAAGCCAATTTTAATATGAATGAAAAGTAGATCTACAAGCTAAAAACGCATTGCATTGGCTATTTTTGCTATTTTGTATTCATTTATTTTTTATATTTTTTTACGCAATAGGGGGCCTCATTCAGAGGCTATTGTTATTTGGGGCTCCGTGGAATTCAAATGTTTGGAAACCCCGGTTCTAGGCTACAATTAGAAACACAGGAAGACTACAGAGGTACTCAGAAAGATAGCTGTTGCAGTAGTAGTACTGTAGTCTCTGCTTCATGCTGGCCCTGGACTACATGAAAAGAGAGATAAGAACATTGCCTGTAGGATAGGATAGTTTAATGAGCAAACGGACCACAATGGAGTCTGCAGCCTTGAGAACAACAGCAATGTTCTTGTTCCAGCCTGCTGAAAATATCCAGAGGCCTGCACAATTTACAGTTAGGCATTTAGCAGACGCACCTCTGGACTCAGTGCTGCAATGCTAATTCATTTTACAAAACCTAGTGGCTAAATAACACCTGGCTGTGAATAATAGAAATGTCAAGGAATGCCTGCTGATAGAGAATGGTAACCAATAATGTAGCATAGCTTTGGATCCAATTGGAAAAGTGATTAATACATTTATTTATCTTTTACTCCAAAATGGGTGCCTGTTGGCATGGAGGAAAAGATGAAGAGGAAGACTGGACTGCTAGTATCCTTTTCTTTCTGAAAGTTTCATAAGGAATGTTTCATTTAAAGTAGATTGGAGGAATGGCACAGGAGAGAAGGACATACAGGGATGTGATGCCAGACCAGTGGGGCTCACATTGGTTCAGAGACAGGAGTCTTAACAAGACTGAAACCACACAGCACAATCTAATACGTTTCATGAAGGAACGTAGAGTAATAGCCTTTTGTATCATTTCTAAGGCACAAAAGTGCCAGCAGCATCTTTCTATCAACATCATGTTTAATCACAATCCCACTGCAGAAGGATGCTATTTCCACCTCTGCAATAAGGGCTGTCTGGGCTTAGTTCTTACCTTTGGGCAGCTGTTCCTGGGAGTACCTCATAAATATACACTCCTGAGCTCACGTCTGGAAAGTCTCTCTCTCGTTCCCTGAGTTCTCTGATCAAACTGGACACACAGAGCATAAGTTAACAGACTTTCATATTTAGTGGCACCCCAAAATGTAATCTTTATCCTTTATAATTTGTGCTAATTAAAGAAAAGTAACTGCACACTCTTAACACTCTGCTTTGAACGTTTATTGACCATTGTTTGGGCCCATACCGTGTCATACCTGGATGAAATGCTGGCCAATAAAATTATGGCACTGAGCGAACAAATATACAGTAGTTCTTCAATGATAATAGTTCCATTAACCAGCACATCTTTCATTTTGGTGTGTTTACCAGAACATTGCACCTATCATTTGTGCAGCTATGGTTCATTTGAGTAGATGCTATAAATGATAACGCAGACAGAATCCTCTGCATGTTAGAGCCACTCTGGAATCAATTATCAACCTACTTGTTGCACTTGGAACAGACCGAGTCTTAAGTGAGATATTCTTCATTTGAAAGAAACAAGAAAACAGAAAATGAGCTCCTGCCATCAAAGTAACAATGTGGACTATTAAAAATATATTATTTTCCTTAAAAAGTGCACGTTTTTAAAAAGGTGTAAGGTCCTGTATTTTTGGAGTACTCACTGAAGTCTGGTTGCAAAAAAAGGTAATGTCTTTTTAAGCTGGACTGGTGGGGATTCAGAAATAGACATTTCAAATGTTTACTCACGACGGGGTGAGCTGCAGCATCCGGATACCCATGTATTTCTTCTTTGGCTGTGTCTTTCCTGATGGCCATAAAATAAAAACACATAATATTCATACAAGTCAAGCCAAGCCAAGTCAAGTCAAGCCAAGTCAAGCCAAGTCAGATATACAAATTACGAACAAAATATACAGAATATCTCAAATGTCAAACAATGTAAATATTATATTATATGACAAATATCACCCTCCCCGAATACAGGGCAATTGTGTTTGTACAGTATAGATAGACGCTCGACGAAGCCGAATGCACTGTGGTGGATTCGAACCCTCAGACTCTGCGGTGGTGGGAGGCTACTTTACCACTGATCCACCCTGAGCACATCTGAAATAATTGTATTGATTTGAAGTCATATCGCCCAGCCCTAGTTTAAACCCTGAGAGGCAATTGCCTCTTATGTCTTCTGATAGGCGCACAAAGTCTCATGGTATTACATCAATATGTTTGGATTTATATTCGTTTTTGAGAAAGCCAACTTTATAAAGTCAGAGTCAGTAAAATATAGAGGAGAGAGAACACTATCAGTTTAGAATTTAGAGGAGACTGAACACTTTATCAGTTTAGAATATAGGGGAGACAGAGACTTGAAACACTACAAGAGGCACCAACAACGTAAGACAACGCTGTCAGCATTCAGCAAAGATGGTCAATTGATGTACCTTTGTCTGCATATCATTAACAAAATCTGCCCATCATAGACTTGTGTTGAGCTAAACTAGAACTCAAATGTTATTAATCTCATCGTTTCATGAGGTGGCAGATGACGATGTGATGTGTACATGCATTAGCAAGTGGAAAGAATATGTTTCTCTACCAAAATGTCTCTTTGTAACTCCTTTTAACACTCATATAAGTTCTGCTCACGTACTGTACTGGCACAATGGACTGTTTAACATCACGTCCCATGTTTTTTTGATTCTGCATGTGTAAACAATTTGCCAATGTTCGTAAATATAAAACTTTAGACTAAAGGCGGTTACACACCGGCGAATATGCGAATATACGCAAAATTCTGACTCGTTCCGAATAATTAAAAGACGCTTTTTTCGCTCCGCGAAACTGGTGTGGAAGCTTGCATTGACTTTATAAGGTAAAAAAAAACGTATTATTCGCATGAAAAAAATCGCCCCGGTGTGTAAGGACCTTTAGTCTTGTCTTGTTAGTCAGAACTTACTACCTGGGGGCACTTCCAACATGGCGCCAGAGTGATGCACTACTCTTAAAGAGACTGATTAAGTTTTATGGTGCTGTGTGAATCCTTTTGGAAGTTACATTCCTTTTTATGAGAAGCCATGGCCACTCTCACACATACATTTGGCCAATCTGTATGAAAAGGTTAAATCAATCACAACCAAAGTTTTCACACAAGGTTTAACACAAATCCGATCATAACTTTTGGACATAAAGGAAAAAATAGAACCCCTGTCCAACTCCACTGGTGGAGGTAATAAAAATACACTCTACCGACCCATGATTTGTCTGTCGTATGACTCAGCAAGGAACTGACGGATCTTGTCAGCAGGAATGGCAAATGAGATTCCTGCGGTCACCTTCAGAGTATTTATGCCTATTACATCGCCATCCTGTTAAACAGAGAAAGCAGAAGGGACAGACAGGAGTGAAGATGGCCATCGAAAGCACATTCATTGTTATGATAGTTTCACACTAGCCACAAGTAAAAAGGAGCCATGGCAGTGAGACAAATTGACATCCTGATCATTATCTTCCAAAGTATACATAACACCACAAGGCTATTATGTGGTCGTTTTCTGTCTCCCGTTGAGATGCAATTAGAACACATCAGCCTTGGTTATTGTGGTAAATTATCTGGAGTTTTTTTTTCCACAGCGAAGGGTGATGAATAGAAAATTCTGTTGGTATGGCAACCATTCTAAAAGAACAGTATTTTTAGAGTTAGGCTACAAAGCAACAGCCTCTATAAACGAATTGAACATTTACATGATTTTACACAGTATTGTGTAGATGCTATCATACTATAAAATCCTAGATAGCACATGAGTGAGCATTACAGTCTAATGGCACTTTCCCAACGCAAGGTACTGGCTCAACTGGACTCGACTACATCGCCTTTTTTGTTTTTTCATCAGGCAAAAGTACATGGTACTTTTTTGGTAACACCTCCGCTCCGTCAAGGTTCCAAGCGAGCTGAGGCGATACCAAAAGGTGCAGAGAGAGAAACGCCATTGCATCACAACTAAGCTCCCTGATGCTGTTAACAAATGTTTAAACTATGCTAACCATTGTAAATATGAAATGAATCAGCATGAACTATTTCTCACGTAAAACATTATCTGAAACTATTTTTCATTTGTAGCCTACTAACTGTCTAAAGGTGAAATTATATATATACTAGAGGTCCGGCCGCCCGCCCGCTAGCCGCGCACGGGGCTCTAGCGAGGGTGCGCTTATTTTGGGGTACCAAAATCGTGAGATGAATTTTTTTATTTTTTTTCCCTGGGACCCCCTGGTGGTGCGCAGACCCCCTGGGAGTGTTGGGACCCCCGGGGACCCCCGTGGAACATGGCAGACCCCTTCGGCAGGGGTTTTTTTTTTTCATGAAGGTGGTTGCTTGTTTCTGGCGCAAATGTGGCAACACTGATATTTTCTTGTGTTTTGTGCTTGTGTTCTTTTGGCAACGTGGCAACGCAGATGGCTGACATGACTGACGAATCCTTGGTATCTTTACTTCCGGGTTGCATAATGATGACATCACTGTCGAATCCTTGGTATCATGATCCTAGCCTATTGTGTAGCAGATGCGCAGCAGCACAACGCGCTGTTGTTGTTTTCCACGCTCGTGCTAATGAAACACTAAACGGAGAAGCGTGTGATTGTGAGGTTGAGCGTTAATGTATTAGCATTGTAGTGACCTGAATGGAGCGTGGAAGCAGAAGACACGGTGCAGTGAAGGGGACGTGAAGGACGTGCTTCTGTTGTTGTTGTTCTGGCGATGCGCACATTTCAATGGCCGCTGCTTCATGTTGTTTCGGCTGTGGCCGTTGGCGTTCGGTGGTGCGCACGGTAAACGGTGCGAAACTGTTTCCCCTTCCCTTGTGCTCGTAATGTGGTGAGTGGAATTAATTATGTTGCGAGGTGGAAAATATGTAGTGAGCAATGAGAGGTGCCCTACGCCACCCGTAAATTCAGCGTGCACGTTGTGGCTGGTTTTGTGTTGAGAGGTCCGATGTAGTTGTTGTGTTTAGTCGAAATCAATGCTGTGGGTATGGCGTCAGCAGGCGAGAGGTCCAAATTAATGGAATTGCTGTGGGCGTCAGCGGCGGAAGTAGCAATTTGCCCTTTATATAAGTAGATAATTTCCAGACAGCATTAGCTTTAACTTTAGTATGTTGTAGCACTCTACAGCTACATTGAGGGAGTCCCATCTGCAGTGGAAAACAAAGTAAAGCGAGTAGAGTTTAATCGATCCAGTACCATACAGTGGAAAAGCGACTTACTAAATGAATAATGAAATAAACCTACTGCTGGATTCCATGTGTGTCTGTGTGTTCATGCAAAACACAACATGGTCAGAGTACATGCATTGTCCTTCGACACAACTGTGACTTTCAACAGTGCGTACCTGTTATCGTAGCAATAGCATGTCACAGAAAACTCACTTTGATGTAAATTAAAACAAATTCCACTGTATAAGCTGTGGCAAGATGGAGCAACTCAAGCGGATTAAGCAACATAAGGGCACGCTCATCCCCAGGTATGAACTAGTGATCTCTATAAAAAAAAAGCCACAGCACTTAAATCTTGTGAGGACCACTTTGCCTCAGGAGAGTATTTTTTTATTTAATTATCGTCGACAGGCCAGGATATAGTATGTTTTCATCCCTGTCCGTGTGTGTGTCTGTGTGTCTGTACAGCTAATCTCGGACACCACTGCTCCGATTTGCATGCACACTCACAGTAAGCCAAGGAAAAGAATAATGTTTCTCTTATATTGATATAGCACAATGTGCTTTACATTATTTATTTTTTCAATTTGTTTTCACCTGGATTCTTGGATGAACTACTCCCACACCCATTGTGTGGCCACAACGATTTTGCCTAATTAGATTTTCCACCATTAAGCATTTTATATTTGGCTAATATATTTTTGTATTTTTAAGCTAAACTTGGCACCCAACCTCCAGGACAATGCTTTCCAAACAAGGCTTCTACACCTAGCCTTAAAAATGCTGAGTGGGGACCTTGCTAAATATAAAACAGATTTGTGACCTTGCTCTTCGTTATGCCATAAAACAAGAAAGATAGCCTGCATTACAAATATGCAGATTACATAATATGTTCTCTTAACAGCACCATAAATCCTCTTACCAAGTTCACAAGCGGTCCCCCGGAGTTACCATACTGTGAATATACAGAACAAAACAATATTGGAACTGAATAGTTCTGTACTGAAAAAAAGACAAGGGAAATAAATAATTTCATACAATTTCATATAATTTGCCAAATGCTCTACAAATGTTGACATTATTTCTACAATAAATGCGTGCTTGTTTTCATTTCAATACAAACAGAAGTAGGCCTACTAAAAAGTTTTCTTATTATCATTATTAAGTTTATATATCAGATCAAACCAGTAACACTAAACAGACACTAAACACTTTAATGATGCTATGCTTTGACTGATACATCTACTATAGCAATACAGGAGGTAAACAAAATTTGTCCCATCTCTATGGGAAAAAACTAGTGGGCTTTCTATCAGTGGAACATTCAAAGAAAAAGTAAAGCACATCCTCCGTTTCTTGGTGCTGAGCCAACCTGCAAAAACAGAATCATGAAAAACTAAGCGGGGGCTTGCAACTCACTTTTGAATGCTCCAAAAACAAGTATTTGCGACAAACAGCAGATACAACGTTTCGACCCTTTCGGCCTTTTTCAAGTAAGTGCCAATGTTACTTGAAAAATACAGAAAAGGTCGAAACGTCATATCTGCCGTTTGTCGCAAATATTTTTTTTTGAGCATTCAAAAGTGAGTTGCGAGCCCCCGCTTAGTTTTTCATCTTTATATCTGTGGAAACACAAAATGGCCACCACACCACTGCTATGCTCTATTATCACCATCAATTACAGCTACATGAAAACACTTAATCATTTTGTTACATCCTGTGTACTGGTGGTACCTGCAGTAAGAGTAAAATGCGACACTCACATTGATAATCGCATCAGTTTGAATGTACTCCATGTCTGAGTCTTTGAAGCCCAACTCTTGTCCGTTGCGCTGTGCCGTGCTGATGATGCCAGTGGTGACGGTGTTTTGGAGAGAGAAGGGGCTCCCCACTGCCACCACAAACTCCCCTGGACGCAGGTCTGATGACTGGCCTAAATGCAGCACTGGCAAAGGGCTCTAGAGGATGAACGAAGAAGAATGAACAAGGACAAAAACACGAGCTCACAGATGATTCCGCTGGAACAAAGACAAACATGATGAATGAATGATGATTGCACAAAACATTTTGGGGTTTGATGAGGAACACTTCAACATAACAATAATATAATAATAATAAGCAGCTCTGTGCTCTACGTTGAACTGAGTTGGGGCATCATTCAAATGAAGGCTTTTGTCATTTCTTTAAAATATTTAATGGTTAAAAGTTGTTTTTAATTAGTAAAAAAAAAGTCTCCCTGTCTCTCCAGCTCTTTAATAAACAACATAAATTTCAGGTGGGTTCCAATTTCAGTCAATCAAGAGATAGTACCCCATTTATCTGTTCCAATTTTGTCTGCTAATTTCTTTGTGTCATCATTTCCAATTTCACTTGTTTATCATGTATCTCAAGCGTAAAATGTATATTCTGTTCACTAAAAAGCTGGAGAGATGGGTAGACCCCTTTTACTGAACACTCTACAGCAATGATTGCTATCAGAACAGAGCTATTTAACACTTCCTAAAACAAATTATAATAATCCCTTACTGCACCTCTACCATATTGATATCGATCAATTTTGTCATACTGTAATAAGTGTTGCTGTCATCTCTATATCTAAACCTTTTAAAAGCAACAGCATAATGGAAATAAGTCAGACTTTTTAAGCCATCACCTGCTAAACATGACTAAACTGTGTCTGTCTGCTTTCTCTTCTCCCATATGCTGAAGCATTATTATCTCTAGAGGGGACAGTCATGCCTCGGTGATATTTCATGGAAAAATCTCCAGGGCATAGGGCCTTGTGTCACAACAGATTCCCCTTCAAGGCACATTTTGCTGTCGGCTGCCTCGAACTCGGTGTGCATAACGGTAAAATATAGTATGGTGATTTACAACTGTCAACTACTCCCATGTTATTTTAAGACACTCTCCTGAACAGGTTGAGTTTGCACTTTCTTGCTTAATGACATTTTTAAAGGACATATGGCTGCCGTAGGAACTGAACCTGGGACCTTTCTGTAATGAAACGGTCTCTCTTTATGTTCTCTTTATCAAGTAAAGGAATGCTGTATGCCAATCCGGTATTTAAAAGGTTAATCATCTCATCTATAATAGTAAACCGTTATTGGTGAAGTTGTGTTAAGTGGAAATGTTAATGCCGTGTAAAGGAGCTCTTATCCAGAGCGACTAAGTGGGTCTGAGCAGTGACAAATGTTTTATTCATAGCAACACATCAAAGTACCCCCAAAAAAATAAAAATAATAAGACATAGGCTGAAGCTTTGAATTTACAAAACATAACCAAATAGTCCCTGGAGGAAATCAGATAACAAATGGCCCATGATAAGGCAGTGAAATGTGGATGAAGGCCCGCTCGCTCTGATTCTCTTCCCTGGCCTATATGGCTGACTGCCTCAGAAGGCATTAACCCATTGAATCCGGGAATGCATCTCTGTCATTTTAGATTTCTTTGGCTATTCAACAATAGCAGATATACTATGAGCTTGTAGATCTGCCATTTCTGAAAAATCTTGAAAATCTGTGAATATATATATATTTATATTGTAACTCAAATCTTTGCTTCTGGGGGTCCCTGGAACATTTTTTTTAACAAATGTTAGCTTTAAAAAAATAGATATTCAAAGATTTGTACACATTTTCAAGATAAAGAAATGGCAGATTTACAAGCTCATAGCGCGGCACCGAGTGCCGCGCTAGGAGCTTGTAGATCTGCTATTTTTTAATAGCCAAAATAAATCTAAAATGACAGAGATGCGTTCCCGGATTCAATGGATTAATACTCTGTCTGCTGCTTTGATGTTAGCCACTGATGACAAGCCGCCAGGCCAGTGCAAAAACTAAATACAGAATTAAGATCAGGGATCTCGGAGAGCTGAGTGAAAAATGCAGTGGGGAAGGGCCCCGTTTCTGCCCCCAATGAGCACTCACGTCTGACTCAATTTTGATAAGTGCGATGTCCATCTTGTGGTCCATGTCCTTTACTGCTGCGTCATAATGCTGGCCACTTTTCAGCTCCACTTTAATTAGCTGCTTGTTGGCAAGGACATGTGCGTTAGTGACGATCCAGCCGTCCTCTGATACAATGAAACCGGAACCACTTGATATCTGGACCTCTTGATTTGAAAACCCCACCCTAGTGTGGAAATAAAAGAAGGTTATATTGCCGGAAAAACGATTGTAAAAGATTGTAAAATGGCAACTAAATAACTCCAAACAAACCTTTTATAAAGCTCTAGATGTACAACAGCCGGGGCAATCTTGTCCACCACATCAGCGATGAAGTTGAACTTGTAACGCATGCTTCCGGGTCTTGGGACATCTGTATGGATATAACACAAGGTCAAAGCATGCTGAAATAGAGTTCTATTGCAAAATAGCATGTAATCCATTTTGGTAGAAAAACAAAGCCATTACCTGGAGTTCTATCAGAGAGCGCGTGTATAAGTTCAGAGAACATTTGAATTTCTTTATGTACAGTATAATATAACAGGTGTGAATATTATATTTGAACTTGATGTTCAGGCTTAAACACATAATTAGACAACGCTGTCAGAGCAGGCCAGTCAATTTGTAAGATTAACACCTCAATTTGTGGATAACAAAGCACTAATTCATGTGTAGCTAAATATGTACACAATTTTATCATAGAAAAGGTGACAGCTTGGACAGATTTTGAGTATTTAAGTTTCAGCTTGATGTATAACATGTGGATACATAAATACAACCCAGCTGTGTTTTCATTGCCAATGTCAATGACGTTTTATGATGCAGGAAACTAGTGTTCAGGCAAGCAGTGGCACATCTGCTTACCTGTGAGTATTTTCACATGTTCAAACAACTATAGAGAGTAGTATTTACAGTAGTAGACTAAGAGGGAATGCAAACAAACATTGATCACAAAATGACATTACTGTACATGGGATTTATGTTTTATATATTTTCCTGGATTCTCACCACTGTTGCTAGCCAGTAGCCATGCATGATTGAGTGGTATGTCAGCTATTTCCAAGCTAATATCAGATAGTGATAAACTTAGGCCAGCTGCTGAAGGCAGGACTGTATGCCCACAAGGCAAAGTCTTTAGAGGGAAAATGCAAAATCAATGCTTGAAATACTAAAGCTAGGGAAAGGCTGGGGTTGCCATGTCAACTCTTGGACAGAGGCAATTTATGACTATTATCTTAGGGCCAAAGGAAACTTTGCCCCTTAAGTATGAATTTTGGAGAAAAAAAGGGGGAAAATTATCATTAAAAATATGGGTATGTGTGTATAAGTGTTATCGAAGAAAAGTTTGACCATGGTAAAAAAAAAAGAAATAGCATTAACTATGCTGGGGGAATTTTTTTTTGGCTATAGAGCCCTTTATATCAATATACCGTATTGAGTGGCCCTGTCTTTCCCTATTTAGGACTGACCGTGGGTAGCTACCTGGGACGTAAGTCGGGGCTTGATCAACCCTGGCTGGGTCACCTGGGCGAGGGTGTATGTTGCGAGACCCGAAACATCCTATGACCCCAGGCTACAACACTGATGAGTGATGATACGTCCCAGGTGCATCCATGTGATGTTTTTTCGTTCTAGTTATTCTATTTATAGTGGCTCATAGGAATTTATAGACTACGTGACAACCAGAAATAGATTGGTGACAACCGGAGAGACGGGTGACAGCCGGAATGTAGACGGCATCCGGGAGCAGTTTGGGTTGGCGCCCCAGTCTGTGTCTTCCGTGAGGAAGAAGCCCAACAAATCCACGGTGAGGCCTTTAGGAGGGCCATTCAAGCAAGCCGCAAAGGGAGCCTGCAGTACCACCACGGGCCAAGACACCATCACACCAGAATGAAATGTTTGGAGCGGGGGAGTCTGGTGCAACGCTCAGGTCCTGGACCTGGTGAGACGGAGGAGGAGCCCGGCCAGGAGGCCATCCACAGAGCCTAGCCCCTCCACGTGCCAGAGCCTCTCCTCTCCCCCATTCCTGGCAGAGTAGTTTCGGACAAGCGTATTGAGTGGCCCTGTCTTTCCCTATTTAGGACTGACCGTGGGTAGCTACCTGGGACGTAAGTCTGGGCTTGATCAACCCTGGCTGGGTCACCTGGGCGAGGGTGTATGTTGCGAGACTCGAAACATCCTATGACCCCAGGCTACAACACTGATGATACGTCCCAGGTGCATCCATGTGATGTTTTTTCGTTCTTATATACCTCTATATGTAATCTCTGTGCAATTCTCACATGCACAGTCCAATGCCACACCATATACAGCATCATTATGTCTTTTCAAATGTTCAAACATGAGCTCATGTCTCTGGAAAGATCCGTAATATGCAAATGATTACGCTAGACAAAGACATGATGTTGATGCCAAGACCTGCCTTGGCAGAGCATCAACTATTTCATTGAATAAGCCTATTTCTTTCTCAAAAGGTCGTCCTACCTTGTACAAAAAGAAAAAGTTCCTCGATGGCAAACACTTTAATCTCTCTGTGCGTTATTGCATTATGCCCATGCTTATAGTACGTTTACCCATTAATACCGGGAAAGCCTATACGTTGTTATACCTTTAAAACCATGAAAGCAGCTGTGTCATTTTAGATATTGCTACAGTATATAGCAACAACAAATTGAATAAAAAAAGAAGATTTACTGAAAAAGGCGTTTTTAAAATCGGCCTCAGGACTAAACCGGTTAAAGCTGTAACTTTCCTTTCCTACCCCGGATTTGAACCCAGGTCTCCTGAGTAAACTGTGCTGCTGACATTTTTACCACTGAGCCAATAGAGCCTGCCTGCTTGCTGTGGGGAGAAATAATAGATTTCTGACCTTCAGGTCAAAATTCGAGTCAAACCAGAAACAAGATCGTGTCAAAGGTCATGTTCAACCTAGACAAAGGATCTAAATGTCTCAATAGACGAGCAGGGAGACGAAATACAACCACCCCAAGTTACATTATAATTATCAACATACTCTACCATACAGATTGGACAAAATCGTATTTTATTCACTAAAAACAATTACATACTAGAGAGCTTTAACCTTACAGTGTATACTTGATTCAGTTTCTATTGATTGTTAGGAAACATTTCCCCTCTCTCTCCCTACTTTACAGCATTGGTTCTCAAAGTGGTACTTGAGGGGGTTCCAGGGGGTCCCCAGCTGAATGATGGATAGGAACCAAATGGACCCTTATGGGTCTGTAACTCTGAAAGTGTACAAATGGAACCAAATGGACCCTAACGGGTCCATTTGGTTCCATTTGTACACTCTCAGAGTTAAATTAATGTTAATTTTACAATAAAAATTGGGGTCCCAGAGAGAGAAATGCCATTAAATGGGGGACCGTAGCCTAATACATGTCAAACTGGGGGTCCTTGAAATTAAAATGGTTTGAGAATCACTGCTAGGGCCGTATAAATCTTCTCTTGGGGGGTCCCTGGCGTAACTTTTCAAATGGGGGTCCGCAGGCTAATAAGTGTCAATTTGGGGGTCCTTGACATGAAAAAGTTTGAGAACCACTGCTTTTCACTATGTGTGCACTATGTCTATACACAGTAGTATACACACAAACACATGGAGAGAGAGAGAGTTATATGTGTTCACTTCATAATGGATTATACTGTACACATGTTCCTAATGGATTATATGCATCATTTTACATGGTTACTTTATCTGTGACAGTTATTTGAAGCAGGACCAACTTGATTTGTCAGATGAGTTGATTTGATAAAGCTCTGATGCAGGCGTTTTAAGACAGTTTAGCAATCAGATGTGTTAAAATAACTGATTGATATAACAAGCACTACAGTAGTGTTTAAATATAAACCACTGGTATAATCTAGCAGAAACCTCAGATGCCATAAGGTTAAAACATTGAAGGATGACCTCACCCATTTTCAACCCATCTTCATATAATTGGTCCTCACTAATGCTCATGATAATATAATGGCACCATTTTTGTCCACTCCATCTGTGTCTCAGAGGAGGGCTGTGGACAGTTCAGAAACCCGCCTACCAGTGACATCACCCTGTCCACCACATTTTTTGATGGACTTGATGGACTGGAAACATTATTTAACCCATTCAGTCCCGGAACGCATCTCTGTCATTTTAGATTTCTTTGGGTATTCAAAAATAGCAGATAGACTATGAGCTTGTGGATCTGCTATTTTTGAAAAATCGTGCAAATTTGTGCAAATCTTTGAATATATATTTTTTAAAGCGAACATTTTATAACTCAAATCTTTGCTTCTGGGGGTCTCTGGAACAAAAATATTTTACAAATGTCAAAGATTTGCACAAATGTTCACGATTTTAAGCAGATCTACAAGCTCAGCTATGAGCTTGTAGATCTAATATTTTTGAATAGCCAAAAGAAAATGGCAGATGCGTTCCCGGATTGAAATGGGTTAAACATATTTTTTGTTACTAAGGTATATACATTTTTTTTTTAATATTTTCCCCATGAACCACCTTCAATTATCCCACGGACCACTAGTTGGCCTTGGACCACTGGTTGAGAAACAGTGGTCTTCACCGTCCCCAAGGCCAACATGTAGGGGTTTGGCACAGTGACACAGTGCTTACTGATCTGTGGACACAGAGGAGACTTCTCTGCAAGATGATGACCGAAACAAGTTGACAAGAAGATCATGAATAACAACTTAGATATTTTCCAGACATAGTCTAGCCATCTTAGTAAGAGAGTTCTTCCTCTGTTCTCGTGGGAGGAGTAAATATTATAGGCTATAATAATACTCTAAGTCCAGGCACTTCTTCAGACAACTTATCACACTCTGTTGAGCATGTGTGATAATCCGAGCTCAAAATAAATACATATCTAAAAGGAATATTGTGTGTTTACCTGATGAATTCTTCGTCTTACAGAACTTTGTCACATAAACGTCCCAACGCACACAGACACACACAACTGAAGCCTTTCCTTAACACTTCACTTTTCCTTGAATGAGATGAAAAAGAAGATCTGATTTGATTCACCCTTAAGATTGTTTTAAATGATATTGTCATGTTGTGAGGATATAAAGAACCATATCAATGTCAATACAGTACATGCCATTGTTTAATCATGGCCATATCGTACGTACATAAACATAGACCATGATAGCTTTCATTTTAGATTTCACGCTTGGTTACATATTCTCCAAAGTCAATAAAATCTAACCAAACATCTGAATAACTGAGTCAATGTTTGCTAAACATCTTTGCGTTGTTTATACATGTTTGAATTGCGTATAATTACATCTTTCCTTCTAGGGATTATTCTCGCTAGACTTTTCATATCAATCTGTGCTTTAAAATTGATTACACACAATCATATTGTAATTTGACAAAGTGTCTAGTTTCAAGTGTCTGCCAGTTTCATACCATACAGAAATGAACAGAAATCATCAAACAAACAGTTACTGGTCAGCAGTAACGTCAAGTAAACCTTTAAGTTTAATCACTTTAACCCTACTGTATATGCATTGGTTATTTGCGCTGTAGATCTGCTATTTTCAAAATATCTTGAATAATTTTGGATAAATATATTTTAACATAATAAAAAAAAACACAAATTTTGTATGGGGTTCGCTGGCACAAAATATTTTCAGATGTATGCATTAATTAAATGCATTAATTTGGTGCTCCTTTAGCTAGTACTACTGTACAGTAGGTTCAGTTATTATGTTGCTGTGCCAATCTGTGTGTAGCTTGTGAATACCAATGTTTCTAAGGGAACCTGTATGAGAGTAGCTTACTAAATGCATGATGAATTTACCATCTTCTGTAGGTTGCAATGATAAAAAACCAACACATAATGAAAATGGATAGCACAGGAGGGGGAACATGAAGAGAATGTATTTGTACCGTGACATTATCTAGGAAGATTTCCCTGGGGGTGTTATTGTGCTGGTAAAAAGAAAAAAAAGGAAGAAAAGGTCAAGTTGTTAAAGTGTTCCCCTTGCCCAAACATGTTCTGATTTTGTCAACCAAATAACAATTTTGCATAATGCTATAGTAAATGTGTGAATGCAATTACTTTTTCCACGCAGTCCACAAAACGAGTCAAAGTAAAATGTTTGTTAACAATAGCTTAGCTAGTCTACTAGTCTACTTTGCACTGCATCATTTTAACAGGAGAATGCAGTTACAGTAGAACTAGCAGAGCAGGGATCTGCATGAGAGGTGAGACCTTATAATGGAATTGTGATTCTAACAGAGTAGATGTTTATGCTTAATTTTTATTAAATGAGTAGTTTTGATGTTCAGGATCATTAGTTTCATTCTGGATCAATGTATGATTGTTTTAGGAGTATGAAGACAGCAGAATAAAGACAGGGTCTCAGAAGAGGTTACAGTTACAGGTGGTCTTGAACACAGGTGGTAGTGTCTGGGTGCATGCATTCATGGAAGTGTGTGACTGTGTGCGTGTGAGAATAAAATGCGCGCACACACACACACACACACACACACACACACACACACACACACACACACACACACACACACACACACACACACACACACACACACACACACACACACACACACACACACACACACACACACACACACACACACACACACACACACTCTAAATTGTTCAGTCTGTGTGAGCATCTAATTTAGGTGTATTGTTAAAGGAGGAGTTCACCCAAAAAATACTTATTTTCTATCAATTACACACCCCATGAAGCCTTGATTTCATGGATTTATTTTTGTTTTTGTGGCATTCCTAAGATAATAATTTGATGACCGTGTGTATTTCCGGTAGGAGACACAAATAATCTACTTTGTGTCTCCTACCGGATACATTAGCCGGTAGGAGACGGGAATCAAATTATTAGCTTAGGAATGCGACAAAAACAAAAAAGAATCCATGGATTCAAGGCTTCATAGGGTGTGCAATTGATATAAAAGTAGTTTTTTGGGTGAACTCCTCCTTTAATGTTTTAATGTCATTAGGAGGTTGTGATTGCCAGAAAGAGACAGAGAGGCAGAGAGATGGAGAGGAAAGAAGTATTTACTTTGCAGCCTTCATTGACCTGAAGGTCAAGGAGGTTGACAACATCAGAGCAGACACCAGCATAGTGTTCTGTCATGTACTGTAGGCCTATAGACCCCTTAACAGACGTCACACTGGTTGCAAGCGTCATACTGGTTGCAAATGAAACCCATTCTGTCAGGTCTCGCTAGGGCGTGCACTGCAGCACTAGCCAACACACAAGAGGGGGTTGGGGTGCGCACCCCAAAACAACAGGTTGAGAATTGATTGCATGAAACAATCACCTGTGCATCCAGTCTCAATGTTGGTAAACAAATAATTGGTCTACAGGCTGAAGTGAGTTTGTCACATGTAGGGCTATGGGACCAAATATTTGTTATCCAATGAACATTATTAGTAGGCCTATGATATATTATAGGCCTACTAATAATGTTGTTCACTAATAATGTTGTTCATTGACATAATTGATAATTATAATAATAACAGTTATAACTGTTACTGTGTAGCAAATATGTAAATGTCACAATTGCTCCTTGGTGTCCCTGCTCCCCAAGTAGACAGACAGTTATAGGCCGGCCTACATAAAATCTCACAACCTAAACATTTATTCTCAGTTTTCGGACCATGTCTCTGCTGTCTCATATCTGATGGTAATGGGCATCGTGGGCCAATCAATGCCCAAGCCTATCTGACCAGGGCGCTGAACATGAACCCTTGAATTGTGTAGTTGTGTGTAGTTGTATAGCCTGCTATGTCCATTCTTAAAATATTTTTGCCACAGGTGACCATTTTATTATTAATTTGACAAGCAACCAGTGGTGGAAAGTAACTAAGTACATGTACTCAAGTACTGTACTTAAGTACAATGTTGAGGTATATTTTACTATAATGGAGTATTTCCAATTTTCTATACTTTTACTTCTACTCACTACATCTCAGAGACAAATATTATACTTTTACTCCACTACAATTATTTGACAACTTTAGTTGCTTTGTAGATTTGGATTATTATTACAAAACAAAACATACATTAACCACTTCAACCCTATACATTTCGGCCATTTGAAAATAGCCGATCTACAATTGCTCACAATTGTGAACTAGATCTGTCATTTTCAAAAGATTTGTATACATTTGAAAACTTGGGAAATTTTATGCATAATGAGTACTTTTACTTTTGGTACTTTAAGTAAATGTTGACACCAATACTTTTGTTCTTTTACTCAGGTAAATTTTGAAATTTTGAGTATTTCTACATTGCAGTATTGATACTTTTACTTAAAGTAAAACAAATATGAGTACTTTTTCCACCACTGCAAGCAACAACTCACCAGTGTAGCATTGGCTCTGCTGCATCATAATGATCGGAGGGGTTCCCCCCACCTCTGCCCTCTTGTTCTCCGCTCTGAGGCGACAGCTGCTGGGGTACGTTCTCCCATCGCTGCCGCACACCACCTCTGTAGCGGTGCACACGCAGATAGGGCGACCCGTCCCGCCGGGGGTAGTAGAACTAGAACTAGAATTACACACCATGCCGTCCCCACACACTCTATCCCCCGGCTGCTCCCCGCACAGGTCGCCCTCTCCGGCCGCACACACCGGACAGCAGTCGCAGGAGGGGTCCCTGGCCATCCCCCAATAACACAAGGACGGAGGAGGACGAGGACAACGAGAGGGGTCGCAGATGTGATCCGAACAAGCGGTATGTCTCTTTGTAAGGACGCGCGCGTCAACAGCTGCAAACATTACAAAACAAGTGAACTTCGCCATGGTCCATACATCATATCCCATTGTCAGGAAAACAAAGTCGAGTCAAAACAAAAACACCTTCATATAAGAGTCCAACGCTCGTCTCGACTTAATTTAACGTTTGCTATTCGTGTGTTTTCCATATGAGACACGCACAGCCCGTTTCCATATTCATTATTATTCTGAGTTCCTTTAGTTTAGGCCTACCCCTAGTACCCCACACATTCAGGCTTCAGGCTATATACTACACGTGGCTTGCATGTCTAGTACTAGCTGTCATAATTATCTTCCAGTGGCAACACGCTGGTTCTGTGTTCAACAAGTCCTCGGTTGTCCTCAGGTAGCATAATCTGCAGCTCTGGAATGCGTTTTTTATCGTTTTGAATTTATGCTCTTTTAATTGACGAACACGAAACGCCTCTGTTGCCAGAGCAGTGGTTGTCAAATCTTTTGGGCTCAGGACATCCCTGTTAATATTTGTCTTCATCCACAGCACACCTGAATGACATTGTTACTTTGTGGCGCCAATACATTTATGTCATATTATGGGGGACGTCAAAATGTAATTCTTTCCCTAAAGATACAGTATGTCATGAGGAAAACTTGAGAGACTGTCAGCTTCCATTAGGACAGATTGAAAATATCCTCTTGAACCCCCAGCATCCCTAATATTGTGGTAACATTCACCAAAAATAGGCGATCTACAAGCTCACAACATGTCACTTTGTGATGCCTTGTGAGCTTGTAGATCTGCTATTTTTGGTGAACAGATTTGGTGTAGATGGAAAAAGAACGCACCAAGGTGACCAAGCATCTCAAGTATAGAGGGTTATGGTTAAAGTGGTTAAACTGAAGTGATTTGGATCACTTCAAAATATTATCAAAGTATTCAGGGTGCCCGGTCACCCACTTTGAGAAACCCTGTGCTAGAGCAGAATATTTGTTATGTTGGCATTATAAAGCTTGACAGGCTAGCTCTAGAACTACACATCTAATATTCAGCTCTAGGTTTGATAGGTTTGATAGAAATTGACACATTTTTCATATCACGAGTACATCATGTTTTATTTTATTTTACCGACATTCTGTTACAGTATAGGCTACATCACATATCACATCATCATCATCATAGTCTGTCACTCATTCACCAAAGCAGGTACATGTATCAGTCACCAAAATGGCAGTAATCAACTCATTGCAAGCACTGTCAGGCCCGTTTCTGCTTTTCTTCTGTCCTTTCTCTTATTTTGTTATCAAGGATATGATTCCTGGCTGTATAGAGATTGGTACACCATCTCCTCCCTATATAAGAGGGGTCCCTGAATGCATCAACAAGAAATGTAAACCCACCCACTGCATTTTGAACACGTGATTATGGGTGCACTCTGCAGTCAGTAGCTTTTGCAATAATAAGCTCCAGTTCTCAGATCACTAATATTAAAAGCAAACAATGGAAAGGAATGAAAACAAAGGAAAACCACTGCTCCCTGACAAGTAATTTATTTCCGCAAAATATAGAAGCTAAGTAATGAAATGAGTCTTACAACACATGCTTCTGTTTCACCAGAATAGTTATATGATAATGAATAACTCGAGGTGGAACCTAACTGCAGTTCATCAAGCATGCATCTCTGGGAGCAGATGTGTTTATGACGGCTCATCTTTTATTGTTTTCCCTGCGCTTATGACAAAGTAATGTAGACCATGCTGCATTTGATTACAGTGGGAAAGGAATATCAGCACTGCCATTTTGCAAATACGGAGTAAATTGCGATGCCATATAGGCTACTGTACTGAGGTTGTGTATGTAATCTTTTCATTAACCCATTAAGACCGGGAACGCATCCGTGTGTCATTTTTAGATTTCTTTGGCTATTCAAAAATAGCAGATCTACAAGTTCATAGCGCAGCACCGAGTGCCGCGCTATGAACTTGTAGATATACAATTTATTTGAAAAAATCTTGAAAATCTTATATATTTTAACATTTTTAACAAAAATCTTTGCTTCTGGGGGATTCTACAAATGTCTTCTTAATCTAAATCCTAACAGTTTTTTTTAAGCTCATGTTGCTATCAGTGGTTCTCAAAAAAATCTCCCAAAATCATATGTATTTGTCCGTGGACCCCCTCATCTCAAAATATTTTCTTCCAGGGACCGCCCAGAAGCAAAAATTTGAGTTAGAAATGTATTCAAAGATTTGCACACATTTTCATGATTTTTCAAAAAATAGCAGATCTACAAGCTCATAGCGCGGCACTCGGTGCCGCGATATGAGCTTGTGTATCTGCTATTTTTGAATAGCCAAAGAAATCTAAAAAACACAGATACTTTCCCAGTCTAAATGGGTTAATATGTTCAGTTAAATTATAGTGGGAACTGGGAAGAACTCTGTGAGGTGTAAATCTTGTGTAGGCGAGTGAGCAGGTCTGCTCCTGTTCAGAGCAGCTGTTGGTATATTGAGATGGCAGTGCTTCCCATTGAACATCCTGTTGGCGTCGAGGGCCTAATTAGACAAAACACCTGTGGTGATGGGTGCTCACTTGATGGCTGCACTGGCATGCACTCTGATCTACCCTAGTTTGCCCTGACATCAAAGTCAGGTTTCATGCGTGGCACTCACCCTACTTTAAGGGCAAGGAAAGGTTGCATGCATCAGATACTTTGTATTGGACAGGCCAGCGGGGGGGATGTCAAAATTCAGGTTACCCTCTTGTATAAAAGGACAGGCTTGTACTGCTGCTTCCTACTGTGAGGTAAGATGGGTATCAATGCCATGCGGCCTGAATGAACAAGATAAGGCTAGCTGAACTGACTAGACTGGACACTTATCTAAGAATCAGAAACTGTCTCTGAAATGAAGAAGCAATGTGGCCAGTCAATGTAGCAGCAGTGTCTGGCCTGCATCTTAAATGATACTGTTGCGACTCAGTCTACTGGCTCCAGCATATAGACAATTTTCTTTAAGATTGCATAAAATGTATTTTTGGCACTTTTGTGTAAAAGGTGTCAATGCAATTTTTTATATGAAGTGCTCCTTCTATGTGCTGCAGCAACGTGAGCTGTGGCGCAACAGAAATCATCCCTCAACAGCGATTCCCCCAAAATTGCCCATTTAAAGGTCACAGTATATTGCATCCCATATTATTTCTGATATAAAATGTATTTGATCTGGACTGTTTGCAATATTACACATGACATCAGTTTAAAAAATAGCCATGGGTTTTGTTTGTACTATTGTATGTGTAGTAGTGTTTTTAAATTTAGGGAAGCATGCTGTGGACCTACTGTACTAGATTTCCTGTGCTTTTTATGCTTTTTGATTCAATATATATATAAATATATTTACAAATGCTTCTTAATATCTTTGCATACTGTATTTTCATTTTGTCAACTATGCACTGGAACTCTAATCCCATGGTCACTTGCCTAGGCTCCTGACTGGCTCTACGAAGAATGATGATAATATTATTACTGGCCTATCTTCACTGGCTAGTACCTGTTAAATGCAAATTTGAGTTTATATTGAGTTTTATTATTTGATTTGACCAAATTATAACTTAAGTACTGGTTGTTCACATAATTTGATTATCCTGCATTTAAAACGATCTGTTGCCCTGCCTTTATGGTTTGCATGGTGGTTCGCACTGTTTCCATTAAGCAAGAAGTTCTTGGGTTCAAACCCAGCAGGGGCCACACCACATCAGATGCACATTAGAGACATACTTTTTCAGTGCCCTTGACCAATAGCCTATGCTGGCCACAGGCACTGCTCAGTGTGCTGCTCACTCACTGCTGCGAATACGTCAGCAGTTGTTATTCCTTATAGAACCCATGCTTCATTACAATATGGCTGTCGGAACCAGCACAATGATAATAGTTCTCTGGGCTGAGGACATGGTAACAGAAGATGAGATTGCGATATCCCTGCAGCGCCAGAACTCCTCTACCATCACATCCTGAGCCAAGAGCAGGTGGCCGACCTGGTGGTCCTCAACCAGGTCCGGGGTTGGGCTGAAGCATGGTCAGTGCCCTGAATGGTCCGCAGTGGCAGCACTGGAAAAGAGCGTTAAGGCTTATTACCCTGAGTGGTCCAGCCTAGCTGTTATCGATGGCATGCTGTAGAGGTAGCGCGCATCTGAAGAGAGGGGGGTGGGGCATTTGACATCTCCTGTTGAGCCAGTTGCACTACCTCACACTAAGTTCAAACATAGCCTAGTTATAGCTTAAATGGCTTTTAAAAATCTATTTAAGCTATAACTAGGCTAAGTTTGAACTTAGTGTGAGTTGGTGCAATACAGGTGCCTTTACTCCAGATTGTCCATGGCTTGGTGGGGGCAGTCCGTTTCAGGCTGGGTTCTACTGACCGAAATGGTGACAGGACGTGGGATGGTTCGGACATGGGTGTGACCGCAGCACCAGCCAAAAGGGTGTCTCACCCCCCCCCCCCAACGCCCCCCAGAAACGGGCCTGTGAGTTATGTGCGGGGCGGAACTTTGCCTCGGAGGCACCGGTGTGGGCATTTGACCCATCTGGGAAGAAGAGGGCTGGATGGTGGAGATGCATGAGAGACTCCACGCCGGGTGACCTTCACGTTGGGGCATCAAAGCTTCTGGGTCATGGAGAAAAAAGGGAGGCCTCAGCATCCAGAGAATTTGTGTTGGGTGAGTGGGTTACTGGGTGGGTACAGTTCAACCCCTCATGTGGGGGATGTGTTAGCCTGGTTCCAGATGAATCTCCCATTGCAAAAAAAAAGAATTTGCCCTCGGATTGTGTGGCCACGCGAGGCAAGGGCTGTGTGTCATCCTGGGCTTTTAGAGACTAAAGACCTCCCAGCATGCCCGGGGGCCGTTCTGTTATTGTTGTATATTTATGATATCTCCATTTGTATTTAAGCAGTGGAAGGGGCATAGGTTGGATTAGCGTTAATTTATAAAAGAGTGTTCCTAAAGAAAATCCTTGTTGTTATGGCACTTCCTTTGGAGCAGAAATCCACCAGTTGTTACAATATTTTATTTTTAGCGGTGCATTCATTCATACTCATGGTACAGTACTGTATGCTGAGATTGCACGCAAGCCAAGGTCGGTGTGCTGTATTCTAGTGTTAGAGATGAAATGTATAAAGAGTTTAACCCATTAAGACCTGGAACTGTGTCATTTTTAGATTTGAGCTAAAAAGCATTATTTTACACTTTAGGCTGGCTATTCAAAAATAGCAGATATACAAGCTCATAGCGCGGCACCGAGTGCCACGCTACGAGCTTGTAGATCTGCTATTTTTGAAAAATCGTGAAAATTTGTGCAAATCTTTGAATATATATATTTTTAAAGTGAACATTTGTAACTCAAATATTTGCTTCTGGGGGTCCCTGGAACAAAATATTTTGATGGGGGTCCGCGGCCAAATACATATAATTTTGGGGGTCCTTGACATGAAAAAGATTGAACACCACTGATATAGAAACATGCGTTTTTCAGAAAACTGTTGAGATTTAGGAGACATGTAGAATCGGCTTCAGGTCTTAATGGGTTTATTATCCCATATGTTAGAACTCAACTCCTAGAGCACTGTGTAGTATTCTACAATCAATATGGCCTTTTTTTCGGCGCCATAAAGAAAGATGCTTTCCCACACAGGCTTTGCAAAGGTTGATCTTGGTATCTCTAGAGATGAGCTCTTCAGACTGCCATATTAGATGTAACTTATTACAAGCACTTCAGGCCTGTCCTTTCCTCGTCAGGACACCCTTTCTGCTGCTGACTATATATACACTGTATTAACCCAAGGTATTTGAAATCTTCAAATTCCTTGCTGGCATTGCAGTTTATTGAGCGGATGGGTGGATGTCTGGATGATTCAACCCTCTTAATTCAGATTCAGGCATTCTGTCTTCTTGGCACTTAGCATTAATAAAGGCCTGTCATGTACAGTAAAATGCTTACAGGAGGACACGCCACCACACGGTCACCAATGTTGGAGAGAATGTGGAATTACTGCCATGTACTCTGTGATCTTTCACCCCCACTTATTGTATCATTTGAATATTCGACTACTATGCAGAAACCAGGCCCTACTTTGTCTCCCCAAAGGCAAAGAGATGATACATTTTTTTTGTGACTCCTCTAACATGATGGGATGTCCTCTGTAGCCATTAGAAACGGCGCTCCAAATATTGGGACTGGCCTCTGGCGTCACATTGCAACGCGTTGTGAGGTTGTAGTTCTGCTTTCTACAGTATATAGTATTAACTCATTCAGTGCCACTGGCCAAAATTCATTGTAAAAAAAAAAGTGCCATTCAGTGCCACAGCCTAAATTCATTGTAAAAAAAAGTGCTTATGAGCCGAGATACAGCCTTTTTCAGTAAGAAGTTAAACAAGAAGTGAATGGAGCAGAACATTTTCAAATCATCATATCTTGGGTTCTGAAAAAAAAGGAAAAAAAAGAAAATATATTTTCTTTTCTTTTCTTTTTTTTTTTTACGTTTTAGACGTCCAGTGGCACAGGGCTTATATCACAACGGTCGTTTTAGACGTCCAGTGGCACTGAATGAGTTGGGCGGTACACTGTTGACCACTATATACAAGTGTTGATTGTTTGTTGTATGACCTCTGGCCCAAGTTGTTTGTCTGGCAAACAAACAGGAGAAGGGCACACACCAGTATTGACGAGGTGCTGCTGACCTTGGTAAATAAGTCTAAAAGTAAAGAATAGGCCGCACACTCATAGCCACACAATGTATTTCGAAGAATACCAACGATTTGACCTGGAAAGGTCATCTTCAGGGATTAACACAGCAGAAAAACAACCTCACATTTATAGGGGAGGACACAGGTGAGCTCCATTGGAGGTGTGCTTGCAATCAAGTTTCAATCAGGTTGCCCTATCTGGGCAGGTAAAACGAAAAAAAAAACGCGGGCTAAAATCCTTGATTTTGGGATGAAATATGTGATTTTTTTTTTAGCAATTTTATGCTGTGAAATTGCGGGAAGTTGCGAAATATGCGGAAAGTTCTGAAATAAGCGGCAATATGCGAAAAATGCGAAATATGTGAAGTTGCAAAATATGCTGAAATATGCGATGCAAAGCGCATATTATGCGATGCGATGCACATATTATGCGATGCGCATATTATGCGATGCGATGCGGCCTTTTTGAAAAAACATGACCCCTGCATAATTATGTGCCATTTTGCTGATTATGCGGTAAATTATGCAATCCCATAATCGCATTTTCTGGAGGGTCTTGTCAATTACATCAAGGTATACGAGTCAAAATGTACATTAATACATGATGTGTAAAAATACATTTTAGGACAGTATACCAGCAAGAAAGCTTTAAAGTTATAGCAAATGGCAATATATATTGCAAAAATAAATAAATAGTAAGAAACTACATAGGGAAGTTCCATGGTCAAACTCCTGAGTGAGAGAAGGCCAGATTATTATGGAACCTGATGAGGGTCTATTATTGACTTATACAAATTACAATACACTTGGACATGCATGCATCATCTGTTTTGTGACGCAGTGCATTCAGATTGAGAATATACTTTTGTCAAAAAAGATTATTATAATAGAAAACATTAACCATAATTATGTACAAATACTTCAACAAAATGAAGGGATAGAGGGAAATGGGTTTGAAAGGGAAATTGCAAACGTTAAACTCTACAGGCTGTCTCAGAAAAGGTCTCTATAGATATCCAGTTAGCCTCTCTCTTCAGAAGTGCTCTGTCATGATCACCCCCTCTTCTGTTGATGGAGACTTTTTCGATGCCTAAATAACGAAGAGCAGAGATGTGATGGCCGGCCTCGATAAAGTGCAAGGCAAAAGGATAAGCAATATTATTACACCTGATAGAGCTACGGTGCTCAGCGATTCGAGTTTTCAGGGCACGTGTAGTTTTACCCACATAATACTTGCCACAGGGGCAATAGATTATGTATATCACCCCTTTTGTAGTACACGTAATGATAGTTTTAATGGGAATGGGAATGGTTTTGCCTGAGTGAGGATGCTTAAAACCTGTGCATTTTATGGTACTGTTACACTGGGCACAAGCACCTCATTTGTAGTTTCCTGTGGGATGGGAGTCGATGTGCGCTGAGACACTGCTTTAAGTGGGGGAGATCTGAATGGACCAGAGAGTCCCTCAGATTTGTGCCTCGCCTGAACACAACTCTAGGGGGGTCAATGAAAACATTACATTGCTGTGGATCCGTTGGTAGGATGTGCCAATGTCAGGTTTGATCGATTCGGCAGTTCGGGAATACTTGGTGATAAATAGGGGGATCGAATTGTTATTTTATAAGGACAGCTGTAAGGAGATAAGCTCTAGATTTTTTCAAAAGCATTATCGAGTTGCCCCTCAGTACGAGTTGTTTATCTGGCATTTCTTGCCCAAACTATGTTGTGATGGCCTGGGTGAAGACAGTATGACATTTTCCCTGCAGAAAGAAAACATTTGTTGAAAATGTATGTATGTATGTTTTTTTTTTTTTTCACTCTGAGATACTGTTAGATAATAGATACCAAACTACACTTTAATACATTCTTCTTCTCTTGGTGTAGACTGGATCCACACATGAACTTCAAAAGGGTTAGAAGTTTTTTTTGCCAGTTTCTGCTTTTTTGTTTTGTTGGGTTGTTAGGCAAACCATAATTAGCTGTCTGCTCTCGTTAGCACTGTGAGAGGAGCTATCCATTGATGAGGGCGGTGATGTCTCTCTCACCTAAATTCTACATGTCAGAGGGAAGTACCTTCATTTGATGCATGCTCAGTGCTTGTTTGATGCAATTTATTAGAAGATAGTAAACACTAACCCTGGACGACTCTTCAACGTCATCATTGACGGGATGCCTTCTCTGAAAGCTCCGAGGCAATCTTCACTCACTTTGATCATGTCCTTTTGGTTGGTAATGAAAAAAGGACATGAAAGGCTGGCTTTGGAAAATGCGTTTGGAAACTAACTCATAACGACCCTGGAATTGGAATCGATCCAGCATATATAAAGTAGAGCATCTTATCGGTGTGGCACATGGAATAATGAAGAGTGTAGATAACACAACTATACAAAGTTTTGCCTGGTAACGTTATTAATTCCCATACTAATTAAAAAATTCCGGTGGATTTGATTTGAAACTAAACTACAGGCAACCTCAAAACTACAGTAAAGTGAGACAAAACATTTGATTCTTTTGATTGTATACAGTGTTAGTGAGTCTCAGTAAAGCTGTCCGGCTCTTTAAGGTTGTGTAAGTGATATTTCTTTGTAAAAGGTTTTTGTTTGCTATATAATATTGCTATAGAGTGTCTGTTCAGTGAGGGTATGTTAACACTAGCCAGCTTTTATGAAAAAGCCAAAAAGTGGGGGGGGGGGGGGGGGGGGCTGTTACTGAACTGAAAAATCTTAATTTGCATGATCCCAAATTTAACATTTATTTTCTGTTTACTAAAGAGCTGGAGAGCTGAGGAGACCCGTTACTGAAACAAACGAAAGAAAAAAAAACACAGTAATGATTGTTATCGGAACATAGAGCTATTTAACACTTATTTGAACGAAAATGAAATAAAAAAATAAAATGATAAAATCATTATTCCACCCTTTTAATGTTTTCTCCGTCAGTATAGACGGGTTGTTGCATTCAGTGACCCGATTTCATTTGAATCTTCTCGATCGAAAGATCTTAATTTGCATGACTCACTCATGATGAAATACAATCTCCTTTCACAGCTACCTTTTTAAACATGAAAGATTTCACTCTACTGAGAGTCATCTCTGATAGTGTGAGCAGTCATTAGGAAAGAGTTCGACTGGAGGTCTTTTGATGTATATTGCCATTAGGAGTCTACATGGTAATTGCTGCTCTTCTGAAAGTTGACTCGTGGCTTTTAAAGTGCAACATTATGGTCAGTTGTGACGGCAGAGATGTGACGCATTGCTGTAGAATAGCAGCTCAATAGTTTTTAGATGACCCCATTTACTTGGCTGTGATTGAAAAAGACATAAATTGTTGTTCTGTGTACTTATTTCCACCTAGATTGTGCTCAATGATACTATGATTGCACACAGTTTGAAACTGCTCATTCTGTCTGGAGGGTAGGGGCTTAATAATGGCTGAGTAGTCTCTGCCACGCTGTCAGGCTTTTAAAAGAAACCTTATTACACCAGTCTCAACCCCGGGCACATCTGCATTGTTTGTGTCTGTCTAAGCACAGAATTATGAATCTAGTGAGTGTCCTACACACATTAAATTTTGACACAGCATGTTAGTTCATCTGTGACCTTGCTTTCATAGAAATACTTTAACATTAGGATGGAGTATTAAATTTAAACTCTGAAAACCTGGGTAATGCTTTGGAGTTTAGGCCCTATGATCGACACATTGGATATTCTATCTAATAAACCTGTTTAACAGTGAAATCTATAAAATAGCCCACGTCAGTCCAGGGCAAATGTGAACTTTTACCCCCCCACCACATTTAACCTCTGAATGTAGACATTATAACATTATTCAGTTCATTATTTTCAAAAACAAGGTCATACTCATCATTATAGTCAAGACTCATATATATTACAAATACATTGTGTGGTTGTCAAATTTGTTGCATTATGTAAAAGGTCTTAATATACCAAGTTGTAATTGGGAATGTTCAAAGATGGCAATTTGATCCCCTCAATACATTGTAATATGCCAATGCATTTGATAGGTATACCTCATTTTCAGGTCACACACATTAAGAACAAAGAGAGTACATATAATATTGTGGTCAAGCAGCCTTGAGCATAAGAAAGTACACCTGTGTGTTTAGGGGTGAGAGAGGAAGAAGGAGGGCAGTACATTGAGATATTAGACAGATTCAGAACCATGACGGTATATAGATCTGCATATACTAGATATGGGACATAGGACATCCCACACTGGAAGTTAACATATATATTACACCTGTGGCACTGCAGTTAATTCTGTTTACTGTGCAGCATGGGTGGGACGTTTTCTTCTGTGGGTTTAGGCAGCCAGGTTGCTGTCTGACTTGGGACTCATCGAATGGACAAGTTTGTCCTCAAGATAGGCTGATAATCTACCCATAAGGCTGAGACCACCGATTCTTTTCTTAGCGATTATTCTATCGATATCGATTCATCGAATAATTGAGAAACTAAACAATATGTATCAACGAATCGACAAAAAAAAAAAAGTTAATAGATTTCTTTTTAATTGCCTAAGTGGATTAACAACATAGTAAACCCTATTTTATTCTTATTTTGTCACACAACACTTTCCACAAAATTGTGGAAATAGCAGAACTACAAGCTAAAAATGCATCGCACCGTGATGCTAATTCTTTTTTCCTCATCTTTTACCCCAAAATCGATTATCGATTAACTTTCGTACCCCTAGTCCTTGTTTAACGATAGATGTAAACAAGAGTCAATTAAAAGAATAGGTCAATGCTTGCAAACCTTGATTATTATCTCGTTTCTTTTGGTAAGAAGTGAAGGGATCACATTTGCCTCCCTGAACCTTTTTTAGTTTGTAAGTCATTCAGATTCCAAGGACTGAGCAGCCCTTCAGCGGTCTTACTAAGTAATTCTCTGTAGGATTGAACCACCAGTGCCTCTATATGAAACCTTTTTAATATACCAGTTAGAGTAAGCCTGCCCTTCAGAGTAAGCCTGCCCTTCAGAGTTTTCATGAGTTTGGATGTTTTCCCAAGTATACAGTATACAGCCTACACAGCCCGTGTAGAAGTCCCACATTTTAACGCAAGCTTTCAATAAAATGCACTATAATTATTGCTTAATTTAGAATGAGGTGGAAAAAAACTAATTCTTCCTTTTCTGCCTTTTCTGCCTTCAGAAGGTGCAAAGAATGTTACTATGAGTACCCGGTTGAAAGATAACAATACAGTGTCCTTTTTTTTTATGTGTCTACAATATTTGAGGAAGGAATGGGCTGCATTGGTTTTGGATATAGCTGTTAGGAGAGATGCGGCATGGCTGAGCTGTACAGTATGAGGAACACACATTCAATACAAACAGCATGATAGCGCTTTATGATGGGCGGGGAATAACCAATGAGAAAATTGACAGTCAGTGATATTTGGCCTGAGGGTGATGCTAAAGGCAAGGTAATGGGGTCTCTGAAATTGTTATGGTCCATCCTCTGGGAAACGTGAGTACGTTCAGCAAGATCCATGTATGGCAATCTGCCCGTTTGATTTTGAGACATCTTGTGTTACAAGTAGACATTTTGGCTCAAGGGTGGCAGTGGCAAGGGATTCCAAAATCTATCAGCCATCATCGTTTTTGGACCATGAAGTTGCACTGTAAATGCCATGTCAATGCAGCCAGTAGTTGATGAGATGACATGTTTGGGAGTTAAGTATTTGATGGATGGATGGATCAACATTGCCACCATTTGAGCCCTGCTAGCAGGGCTAAACAAGCTATTCTTTGTTTATTGTACAAGCTGTACAAGGTTGAATACAACTATGTACAGCTATTTTTGTTTTGTTTCGTTTTTTTTACCCTAGAACAGGAAAATAGTAGATTTTTCTCCAAAAAGCATCAAATCACCTATGCACAAAACAATGAACACATTGTCTAATATTATTGTTCCATATCACAAGCAACAACTGTATATCTGTTAACATAAAAAAAAGGATTAGGGTTTCCTGTCCATTTAAGGCACAGAAGGTACCTATAGCTGGTGGGACTGAATGCTATAGGCCTGCTTATGCACACGTTGTTCTGGGGGGTAGCGTCTTAAACACCACACAATTGTCAGACATGGATGCAATAATAAAATCACTTGGCTTTTCAAAATATTGACATTGCAAATAATAATTTGGGGTTAAGACTAGGCCTAATGTTTAACTTGAATGTAATGAAAGATCTGCAATATAGCTGGACCTGCATGCCAGGGATCAATTAACACTATGAAAGAATACTGTAGCATTCTGGGGTTAGTGCCCATGGGTGGACCCACACTACAGTTATTGATTGTTGTGTTATTGCATGGTTATTTGAGTTAGGAAATGGGTTTCAAGCGTATTATGATGGGTGGTGTTGTTGATTTATGTTGCTGGTGGGAAAACCATAGGAGAAAGGGGTGGCGGCAGTCAGTGTTGCCAGATTCTGTGAGAGAAACAAGCAACCGGGTCTTGGAAAACCAGCCCAAAAGAAGCGACTATGGGCCACATGAGCACTTTAACATATACATCAGCTATTTGAAAATAGCAGATCTACAAGCTTACAACGCGTCGCAACGCGACGCGTTGTAAGCTTGTAGATCTGCTATTTTCAAATAAAATCTTATAATAAGCAGATCTGGCAACCCTGGTGCACGAGAGTATATCAGACATTATATGATGCCACATTTAGGTCAATGGAAATTGCGTAAAGCCTTTCTTTTGTCCAGCTGGCATCTATGCACAACAATCTGTTGAAATGTAGTTACTGAGCACGGTGTAGTGTACATTCATCTGTAACGTTCAGTGGGTAGGCTATACGGCTATTCCTGCAATGTGCTAATTGACAGACTTTTTAAAAACCCTCGCTACATTTATATTCTCATTTTAATGATTGAATAACGGCTGAAACGAGACACAATAAAGGCGTGAACACAACAGAATTCAATTTCCTGATTATTTTGTTATGATTATAATTACTGTATGTCCACGCTGCAAATGGATTGCGTTTAACATGGTGCAGTTAAGAGCCTCCTACATCAGAGGGAGAAGCAATGACCTGACATTTCCATAATGGCTGACTGTAACTGCGCAAGTCATTTTTTTCATTTATAGTGCCTGTCATTCCGGGGCTGCTCGTTCGGCATACAAATCCATTATTTCCCCCGGAAAACTCATAATTCATAAGCTCATTACAAAGGGTGTGAATTAAGAGGCGGGCGAGTGCGTCCTTTATGCAATTTCCTGATCGCGGGGCTGGCCTAGTTCTGAAAGTCAAACCTTCCTCAAAACTTCTACAGACTAACACATGACATTGAACACGATTTTGCATGCCTCTAATTGAATGTCCAAGTTAATATCACATCATGCCTGGTTCATAGGAAGTCCACCAGCCATGATGAAACCAGCCATGGGTTATTGCACCTCGGATTGGACTTTCATCTCCATACTGTATGAATGGATACTCATGTACTGTATATATATAGTGCATTTGATCACCATCCTGCTACTGTGAACGTTTTGGAAAATTAAGTCAATGGGGAGTACCCTTTTCCTGCCAGTAGGGGGCAGAAACGATCCATATTTCACCCTCCGTATTGTCATACTGTCCCTTAACGGGGAGGGTAAGGTGTAGCGAGGGGGAAGGACTCCTTTAAGCTCCAGTGGCCATGCCTCTGCAGACACAGATACATAAAGGGACGGTGCGGCTGCCTGCCTGCCCTGTCAAGGTCAACCATGGCCATGACCGCATAGCTTTCCCTCCTGTTCTAGTGATGACCGATGCACTAATTGGCTAGGTATGTTGCCACTGTGACTCTCAAAATGAAACCACACAGAGTTGACAGCCCCCCTGGATTCCATCTGAGACGCAGCTTTTAAATGGTCCCATATGGCGATTGTCAGCAGAGCAGAGGGGCTGTTTGAAGAGCAACTCCTCATATCCTGTTTCATTAGCCTTGTCGGTGTGCTGTGGATGAGATGTAATGTGGTGGCAAAGTGTATCGCTGGTATCCTCCACGCTCTGTCGTGAGCTGTCGGATCAACACCAAGGCAAATAAGCTTAGTCATGAATATTGAGTTTACTCACGCTCTCCTCTCTCTCTCTTTCTCTCTCTCTCTCTCTCTCACAACCACACACACGCACACGCACACACACACAGTGTCCTGTCTCCTCACTCTGTTTGGGTGCTGATTGATGGTGCATAATCTATTAAGAGGATTTGGACTAGTCTGAAATTGAGGGCAGAACTCTCTGAGAATTAGCTTTCTTAGTGTCGGGGAAACTCCGGCATAAAACTCTGGTAAGACGAGGTATGGGAAACTTCGGAGATGGTCAGGGAAAACTCATTAGCTGTGACAGCTATTTAATTGATGTGTATAGTCCATGTGCCCATGGATAAGTGTTTTACACATAATTCTAACTAGAAACCAAGGGTGGGGGCAACACTTCGAATACCGACACACCAGAGCAGGAAAAACTAAATGGCAATGGAATGATATGTCTACTGAAATCTGAACTACACTTAAATACTAATTTTCTCTTTCTGTAATGTCTAATATTGTTTTGACCTTAGTTTGGATTTAGTCAGACAAAGTGTCTGATTCAACAAAGACTATGTGACAGGAGCTGTATCCTTGACAGACCCTTTGCAATACATACTCCCATGAACCCTCCTGATTCCACCAACATCCAGGCTTTTTGATTGATTGAATATTTTATTAGGCAAAAAATGTAAAACCGCACAGTTTCATTTAAAATACTTTGTCTAAAAGGTCCGTTCATGAAAGTCCTTGCGGTCTTGTTTGCAATGAGGTCCTTGATATGGCCATGTTGATATGCTCTCCATTACAAACTTAAGGGACAAACGTAAGGGACAGCAGATCCTACCTTACGGGTCCACTTAGGTCCATTTTGACACAAGAGTTAAATTACCGCTAAGGATTTTACTGTGTGTATGCAGTGGTCTGTAAAACAGTCAAGAGCTTCTGAAATGTTTTATCTACCAAAGTGGAGAAAGGTGTGAGGGAGACTTTTATTTCTGCCAGCTCATCCGAGACGGGGGACATGTAAGAAATACTGGTCTAGTAACTTGTGGCTTGCCTCTGGAAATTTACAAGAAAAACGGCAGTGAAGCCAAGCAAGAAGAATTTATGTCTGAAATCATTTTCATCTGACAAGTTTGAACTCTAGATTCATTGTTGTTGTTTTGCTGCTTATTGGAATTTGCTTCATTTTATGGAAGAGGGATCTGAGCGGTTTGCTGCAAGACTCTGGTGGCGCCCATTTGATAAGGGGCGACGATAATGACTTTGAGCTGCAATTACTCCTCGGGTCTTGACAACAATGACAACACCAAAAAGGACAAGTCACTGTCTTCAATTCCTGGCAGGAGACGGCATATGCCAGGGCTGCTTTGGAGGGAAGGACATCAAAGAGAGGCTGTTAATTCGACCCAGAGAATCCTCATTTGTCCTTTCATACCCACTGTCCCTCGAGGCCTGAGTAATTGATGTTGTTTATTTATTTATTTCGTTTACTTTAGGGACAGTAACAGTTTCAACAGGAACAATTCAACAGGAACGGTTGAATTAAATAACTGTTCCAGAATTACCTACAAAGCTAAATATAATTTGTGGACCCTGGACAGGAAATACAGTAGGTACAGCAAGCAACCACATTTACAGCCATGTAATTATACAAAGTACCAATAATAATAATGACAATAACATTAGAAAAAGAAGAACATTCAAAATAAAAAATAACTGATCACATGACTTGATTTTGAATCTATTGCACTACAAACTACATAAATGCCTCTGGTGGAAGCTCTTGTTTACCTGATGTTTCCCTTTCTGGTGAAGGAGCAAGATTATATATTATTCAGTACATCAGACAGGTAATTGGAAGATAAACAAAGTTACAATAAGTTATGGCAAACTTTGATATGACAAAGTCTACAATGGTTATACTTTTCTGGCTTTTTGCAGCGTAGAGCTGCACAAAGGTAGGGGTGTGTGTGTGTGTGTGTGTGTGTGTGTGTGTGTGTGTGTGTGTGTGTGTGTGTGTGTGTGTGTGTGTGTGTGTGTGTGTGTGTGTGTGTGTGTGTGTGTGTGTGTGTGTGTGTGTGTGTGTGTGTGTGTGTGTGTGTGTGTGTGTGTGTGTGTGTGTGTGTGTGTGTGTGTGTGTGTGTGTGTGTGTGTGTGTGTGTTGCCAGTAGGCCAAATAAGTACCTCCACTATTGCTTTTTTCCCACGTTTTATAGTTTTTAGAATATTGAACTATAATTGTATCTAGGGCTCGGTCAGATCGGGCGAAAATATGGCCTCATAGATACGTACGTCTTCTATGACTGAAGTCACAGACTAGCCACATGAAGTGCGAGATACATGAGCCAGTGTTGCCAGATTCTGTGAGAGAAACAAGCAACCAGGTCTAGGAAAACCAGCCCAAAAGAAGCGACTATGGGCCACATGAGCACTTTAACATATACATCAGCTATTTGAAAATAGCCGATCTACAAGCTCACAACGCGTCGCATTGCGACGCATTGTGAGCTTGTAGATCGGCTATTTTCAAAATCTTGCGGGGAAATTATAATAAGCAGATCTGGCAACCCTGATGGGAGCCATGCTGTGCCCATGTGGATCCGAGATGTACATGATACATTTTTTGTTTTGTTTTAAAGATCAGCTGAAATGACTTTTTGTGATCATATTGTGACATAGAATTCCTAGTAAAACAATAGCTGGGTGGGTCTCAGCTAATCACAGCGATGGGGGTGGGGTTAAAACAGTGGAGGTCCAACCTCCACACAGCGTGCATTTGCCGGCACTTGCTGTGGGATCTAAACTATGTGATCCAAACTCATCATGTCGTGCTCTGCAACAAGACAGTGCTGAATCAAATGTACAGTATGTTACTGCATTGACTATTTCTCACCAAATGTTTTCAGCAACATTTTAGTGTACTGCATAAGTTTAAAACAAGATCATTTGTATCAGACCGGGGCTGCCATCTTGGTTGATATTCAACAGAGTAGCACCGCCCTCTAGTGTCTACCATAGGCTGCTGAACCATAAAATGCTTTTGAAAGACTGACAAGTGTTTGTCATAATATTATTGGATAAAATTGGTTAGTACCGAGGTAATCCTGCATTACGTTTTTGTTTGCTAGGAGTGTGTGTGTATACGTATATGTATGTGTGAGTATATCAAAAAATCTATTTAAAAAAAAAAGTTCCCCAATATGACCACGGATATGCTCTAAAAGTGTGAAAAATATATTTTTCACACTTTATACAACTCTGACAAACCCACGGCAATGAAATTCCTGGAAATATTTTGAAATGAGAAAAACAGTTTTCCAGTCCTTGGGCTATTGATTGATTTTATCAATCAAAAACATATTCCAAAACCTGTCCTAACATTACATGAAATATGCAGCCTTGCAGCCTAATGTATACCGCATATCACGTGACAAAAATAACAGACCTCCAAGCTCACAACGTGCTTCAGCGTGATGCGTTGTAAGCTTGTAGATCTTTTGTCACGCGATGCTCTCACTCGAGTATGAATCAATCAAGTGACGCAACAAATAGTGATGGGAATTATCGTTCTTTACAGTGTCCTGAATCATTCAGTACAGTTCACTAAAAAGATGAGTTCACCAGTTTGTTCCAGTACTATTTCCTGTGTTGTGTCGTCACTCACTGAACTGACAGTTCATTCCCTCACACTGAATCAGAAACGGTACTGACCGAAACCACCTCAAATCGTTCAGTAAATTACTGAAGCGATTTGAGGCGGTCTCGGTCAGTATTGTTCACGTGCGCGCAGGGCCGCATTAAGGCCCCTCAGGGCCGTGGAACTACACCAAATCAAAGGCCCCCCCTCAACATTAATCGGACAATATTGGGTGCGTTCACGCGCACGTGCGTTTGGTGCACGTGCCACCGCCAGCACGATCGGTGCTGACACAGGCACTGGGCAGAGCCTTTCCAACTTCAGTCTATGCTATGACTACAGTGTCTATCATTACAAATTACATTTATTATTAAGGAGGTTACTTTATGGTCATTACAGTCGTAGCCTACTAGACATATGGTGATGAGATGGGTAACAAATGTTTCATATTTATTTTCTTATTCTTCATAAGAAATTAAACAATTCAAGTTTAGAATTGAGAAAACAATACTCAGCAGAGATGGTAAAAGTACTACTCACTTTCTTCACTTAAAGTAGAAGTAGCCTCAGATACATTTACTTATGTAAAAAGCGACTTTAGTAAAAGTACTCATTCAACTAATTACTCAAGTAAAAGTACAAAAGTACAGGCTCTGAAATGTACTTGAAAAGTTAAAGTAAAAAGACCTCTTGAAGTCTACCGCAGTGGTTCTCAACCTTTTTACCACCTCAGAAAATAATATTATGGCTCACCATTATGACCGACTGATGTTAAAATACAGTAGCGTAGACCTATACCCATCCTATTCAGCTATTTGCACAGTACAAATGTAGAATATGTCATTTAGATTTTCACAGTGTACATTATGGTAGCAGACAGACAGACAGACAGACAGACAGACACAGACAGAGATGACATTAACAACCGTGAGCTACATTATTCAAACACAGCACGTGAGATACAGTCTACTTCAAACAAACACACACACGCACACACATCTTATGCAAGAGGTTTGCATCTGTTCTGCCGCGCAACATTAAAAATAAAGCAACATATGTTTCTAAATATATATAATTCACACAGCAGGGCCCGAATATATACATTTTTATAAATAATAATAAGAAGAATATATATAATATTATAATAAAATAATATAAATTATTTATTTTTTTACAATAATATATACATTTTTAAATACATAATTCACACAGGGCCCCTGCAGGCTCAGGCCGTGGAACACAAGTTCCACTAAGTTCCGCGGTTAATGCGGCCCTGCGTGCGCGAGTAAATGTGAACAAGTGTCTTTTTCCGTCGTTCGCGTCAAGTCAATGGAAGATAAGAAAAAAAGTAAAAATGGTCGTATGCCACAGTGAGTCTTGTACTCCAGTGCACTAGCTATGCCCTAGGATCAGTGGTGGAAAGTAACTAAGTACATTTCTAAGTACTGTACTTAAGTGCAATTTTGAGGTATTTGTACTTTACTTGAGTATTTCCAATTTCCAATACTTTTACTTCTACTCCACTACATCTCAGAGGCAAATATTGTACTTTTACTCCACTACAATTATTTGAAAACTTTAGTTACTAGTTACTTTGCAGACATAAATTGCTGAAACATTCATTAACCACTTCAGCCCTATTTTATACCTAGGCTATTTGAAAATAGCAGATCTACAAGCTCACAACGCGTCGCATCACGACGCGTTGTGAGCTTGTAGATCTGCTATTTTCAAATATTTTAGTACTTATACTTTTGGTACTTTAAGCACATTTTGATGCCAATACTTCTGTACTTTTACTCAAGTACATTTTGAATTCTGGACTTTTACTTGTAACAGAGTATCTTTATATTGCAGTATTGGTACTTTTACTTAAGTAAAGAATTTGAGTACTTTCTCCACCACTGCCTAGGATATACGGTTTAGCAAAAAAATTGGCATAACATTTTGAATAGAATTATCTCAGTCTACTGCATGTTTATACACAAAGGTATAAACATGCAAAGGTCTATAGAGGTAAGAAGGAGGCACGCACTGGAGCAACTGGGATGTATTCACTGCCTTTTTTATCAAGGTGCAGAGTACAAAAGGGGACAATGTTTCGTTGTGAATTACATCAAATGAGTTGCTCCAGTGCCTCCTTACCTCGGTTGACCACTGTCCTGCTCCTGTGATGCACTGACGTGATGCCTGGTGGAGCTCACCTTTCTTCTAGTATACCATTCTATATTCTGTGTTATTTTTGCTACACCGCTTGTCCTTGGGCATTGGAGCAAGACACTCAATATCGCGCCGAATGATTGCTATGTAGGCCTGGAAATGGGGTTCAATAGTTTGGGAAAAGTTTTGGAAAATTCATCGGTAAGAATGTGTTGGGACGTCTGCTTAATGTCTGAAGCAGTACGTCTGTGTATTTCTTCATGTCTTTCTCAATCTGAGTTTATGTGGACCTTGCTTCATGGATGGATCAGTATAAAAAAAATAAATGTATTGAACATTTTACGTGCTCCACAATCTGTCCTGCTAACTAGCATCTGCTCTAAAGAGTACCTGTGGAACTTAACTTCACTCAGCACATCTTAGGAAAGAGGCATTGGTGGATGCACCTGGCTACACACTGGCTCTATACCCTGGACAAATCTATTGGCACACTAGTCATTGTATGGTCTGTAGATCACCCCTAGGCAGGATGCAATCAGCGGAACAAAAGACTAATTTAAAATCTGAGGAACAAGCTGGTTCACAGGGATAGTTTCGTAAAGGAGGTATATTGTGTGTGTGGGTGTGTATGTGTGTGTGTGTGGGTGTGTGTGTGTGTTTGTCAGTGTTCCCTTGTGAAGGCTTCTTAACCCATTAAGACCTGAAGCCGATTCTACAAATGTCTTCTAAATCCTAACAGTTTTTTGAAAAAAACGTATGTTACGATGTCAGTGGTTCTCAAACTTTTTCATGTCAAGGACCCCCAAAATTATATGTATTTGGCCGCGGACCCCCATCTCAAAATATGTTGTTCCAGGGACCCCCAGAAGCAAAGATTTGAGTTAAAAAAATTCGCTTTAAAAATATATATATTCAAAGATTTGCACAAATGTTCTCAATTTCTCAAAAATAGCAGATCTACAAGCTCATAGCGCGGCACTCGGTGCCGCGCTATGAGCTTGTATATCTGCTATTTTTTAATTGCCAAAGTGTAAAATAATGCTTTTTAGCTCAAATCAAAAAGTGACACAGATGCGTTCCAGGTCTTCATGGGTTAAACCAGAGCACAAACAGCCTGTGAGAGGTTCCGCTGAGGCATTGCTCTGGATGCACGCCGTCATGAATATTTCATATTTCACGGCTTCGCTTCTTTTACTGGTCTCTGTCGGTCGAGGCCGCTGGTTACCGTTTCTTTGCCACACACATGCGTGCCGAAAGCGTAGATACACAGCAGGGAGGTATTTGGAAGTTTGTTTGTATAGAGACATCACAACAGAAAACTGCGGTCTTGTCTCGGTGTGACTGTAATATATGGAAAGCCACAGAGGGGGGCACAGGACAGTGGGGGTGACTCTGCAGGGTAGAATGGTGTTTATTAGCAATGAAAAGGTGAATATAAGGGCCACTGACATTGCACGGAAACGCCTCCTGTACAGACTGGGGATCTGTGAGTGTCTGGGTGTCTCCATCCAGGTAGGCCTACCTAAGATAGGGTGAATCTTTTGTTGATCCCCAGGAAATTCAGCTTTCATAGCAGCAATAGCAGTGAGAATAAAACAAAGGAGAACAGTAGGTGTACACAGTGTTGCCAGGTCTGCTTATTATAATTTCCCCCCTAAGGAAACGCGACGCAACGCGACGCGTTGTGAGCTTGTAGATCTGCTATTTTCAAATAGCTGATGCATATGTTAAAAGTGCTCATGTGGCCCATAGTCGCTTTTGGGCTGGTTTTCCTAGACCTGGTTGCTTGTTTCTTTCACAGAATCTGGCAACACTGGGTGTACTGAGTATGAATATAGCCGCAAAGCGGCGATTCGGGGGTTCAAGCCAACACAGACTGTCAAAAGTAGAAAGCTGCGAGCTTCGGTATTAAAGATAACTAATAGGTTTTTATGTCTATTGGATTGACAGCAGACAGATGGCAAAGCTTAATTAATCATAAATATATATAGGAGATTTATGTGTCCCACCTTATCGTCACTGTGTTTATAAGCTTGAATGCACAAATGTAGACTATTTATTAACTGTTGAAATTCTAAAATATACAGTACATGTTGTACAAGTTCTTTCAGAGGTGTCAGTTCAGCAAAAGCTAAGGTGTGGCAAGGTCACCTGACAGAATCAACATTAATGGACAGGAAAAGCTCAATTCAGACATGCAATAGATATCAAAGGTAAAACAGTCTCACAGGACAAACTGCATTATCGTTTGAACATTTTCAACTAGAATTCCCCAAGACACGGATACAAACATTAATCGGCGGCCAAACCATCCTGTAAATAAAACAACAAACAAACGGTGTGAAACAAAATGTAATCAATTTAATGTCTCAATTATAGATGAATAATCTTTAAAGTGAAATGCAAGAGGTGTGCATACATCGCTGGAGACAATTTAAGCCTTCAAATGCAGTATATCACCCTTCTACACATTGATACGTTTCGTGGGCTACATGTGTAAAGCAATAATTGACCTTCTCTCTGATATGCACCATTCAGCACCATGGACAGCGTCAGGGTCAGAGAGCAGAAGAGAGATAAATCAGGTTATATACATAAAACATTTTTTTCCTTTCAATTCATAATTGAGTTGAGACCTGTTCCAGTTGAGCTGCCTATTTCAGTTGAATTAGATTAAACATCGCAAACGCAGGGCTCCAGAGTGCGACCATTGTGGTCGCACATGGGCACAAACGTCAATCAAGTGCGATTAAACATTGTAATTGATTGCACCGTGTCGACTGACATTTTGCAAGTCTGTGTCTGTTTTTCCTCTCCCCACTGCATTCCCCCCAAAAATATAAAATGTATTAATGCGGTGGAGATGTTTGGGTGCACCTGAATTATACGCCGCTGCACCTAAATGAAAAAGTTAGGCGCACTAAGTTAGTCCAGAAGTTAGTCTGGAGCCTTGAAGCGCCACCTGACTTCACAAGTAACTTAAATCAATGTTACTGGTTCTATGAATAGGCCTAGCCAAAAAAAAAAAAATCAGATACATTTTTAACCTACATGAATATACAGTAAACATATTAACCATAGATCAAACTTGAGTTAAACATTACAATTTGTCGAAGAAAAACACATTTTATTGGGGAATGGGCACTGGAGGCCCACTCATTTTCCCTGGGATCCACTTGAAAGATATATATACAGTATACTAACCTTTATTTAACCAGTAAAAACACTGAGCCGTGAGTCTCTATATATCTATCTAAAGCTCACTCATAAATCCCAGGACCCACTACTTTGAAAGCGGTTCAACATCACTGCAAGCCCATCAACAGTGTATTAGCGCGTACTGTATGTGCAGTCTCTGAACAGTTCTCCTTAACAGGCACCTGTCAACGTTCTGCAATGTACATCCTAGTGGTCCATATGCTAGTGTGCCAGAATCCATGCAGGAGTCTGTAGTCAGAAGTCAAAAGTCAAAAGGACCCACTGGCCAAGGCACTTTAAAGTTTGTGGTGTGCCAAGGAGGGATGAGTCTGTGGCTGAACGTGCTCCTCATCTTTGCTAGCTCATCATAGACTGTGTCCTCTGCCTGTTTGAGAAGGAGAGGGTCTGCTGGGCTCAGTGGGGCGCCGGCTATGCTTCCTTGTCAATTCTTAGGAGTTTGGAGAGATCACAACTTGTGTCTGACTCGATGAGGGGATGGCGGGGAGGAAGTGTCAAAGGTGTGAGAAATAAAAATCTATACATAGAGAGGAGCGAAAGCAGGGCTTTGAACCATATAAAAGAAAAGGAGGCAGGCGGCATCGAAACATGGCCACCGATTTGATTTCAATGAAACTTGCTCACCCATATGCGGGTAGGGTGCGCCCTCCTTCTAGGCCGGTAACGATACATAATCGCCTAATCGCAATTATTTGAGATAATCGCAATTATTTTATTATCTTGAAAAATGTTTATACATTTTCAAACATTTTCCAGAAATAGCAGATCTACAAGCATCTACAAACTAATCAAGATTGTGCAAATGCATGGCATATTTCTTGCCTAAAATGTATATATCGTTTTCAGACAACCTGTCAAAGATGGACATCTGTGTTTCTGCTCGCTGCATGTGAGCTCTCCTGCTGTGGACGACGGCTGGGTTGACCTGTCTGGAGCTCCCGCATTAGGCTTGTGTGTATTCATTCTTTCTCCAATCATTGATTGCAATAATATTCTTTGCACAATATATACTATGTTATGTTTTGATAGATTAGATTAGATGTCTTTATTATCCACAAGGGAAATTTGTTTTGCTCAGGTTAATGCATACATAAGCAGTGTTAGATAAACGGTGAACTACGTTGTAGACCAGAGACCAGAATAGTTTGTAAACAAACTGGTATTTCTGGGTAGAATGTCTATGGATGTTTTCACAATATAAAACATTAGCTATGTTAATGTCCAGAACATTAGCTATGTTTGGTTGTCAACCTGTGGATATTTATAATAAAATGATATATTTCTAATGGTCAGTAACAATATTATCATAAGTGTCCTGTTCTTCCAGAAACAAGGTTAATGAATAATAGTCCTCCAATGTGACTCTGCCAGCGTTATCTACCCGCAAATACATTTTGGGTTGTGGTGATGTCATGATGACTTGGTCTATATCATGGTTAACAGTAACGCTTCCCCAGAGACCGGACCACAACAAGCCTGTGCACGTTCACAAGGCAGAGCTCAGATGTGCATCCTTGGCTTGTGCATTAGGACACACATAAAATGAGCTCTAATAAAGAGAAAAATAATACTCTGCCTCAATGATTTAAAATGTCATCATTCTTTGCACATGTGCAAACTTTACATAATGATGTCTTCATAGCAGCAATGGAGAGCTCTGCTTTCCTCTGCTTCTATGGAAACATGTCTTTTTGGGCCCAGCTGTAATACCAGAGATGGTAACTTTACTCCGAACCAGTTCGAGGAACAGAAATGAAAACCAGAAAGAAACAAAGATTTTACTAGGAGCAGAAACAAAAAATGGAAACGCATTCATCTTTAATTGTTCCAAACAAAAACTTATGGTGTAATATTTAACAATAAGCTAATTGACTTAAGTCAAACATTTCTGTAAAAACTGTGTGTTAAGATCTACATCACGTTTCAGTGTGTCTTCATTCTAGCAGTCCTATAGTGACCAAGTGCTACAGGCAGCAGCTAGAGACCAAATCTTGGTCCTATAATGCTTTTAGAAAGCTCATGGGCAGACACACACACACACACACACACACACACACACACACACACACACACACACACACACACACACACACACACACACACACACACACACACACACACACACAGAGATATAGATGGAGGTAGGGAGGGAGAGAGAGAGAGAGAGAGAGAGATAGTATAATTGGACAAGGTTTGTTGTGTGGATAATGCTATATACATTCCTATTTTTGTGTATTGCTCCTAATGTATTAGACTGTGGGTGTGGGGTTGTGCGGAAGTCCTTAATGGCGAGCGTGAGGTGGTAACAGCAGATTGTGATTGATGGGTGGCATGTCTGCTGAGACGTGGGCACAAGAGGCAGACGGGGCACAGACTCCGCTCCGACAGATGGTCGGTGATTTAGAGATGTAGCCTCACTCTAGATAGGTTAATTAGCACGATGAGCAAAAAATATGTTGGATTTGGCACCTCGTCTGCGAACGGATTGATATTACCTTCATATGGTCACACCAATCCTTAACAGCAGTCGCAGCCTCCTCACTCCCGGGAACTTGTGGATGAGACTTTCTGTACTCGCTCACGCAATATGCGTCGATTCTCTCTGCCACACATGAGTGGGTGCAAAGATGGCAGCTCCCTCTGTCTGCATATTGATGGTGGGGGGGGGAGGTGGGGGTTGACAAGTAAGGACTAAGGAGTGATTTATACTCTGTCGTATGGCGGTGTTTTGCAGCGAAAATAGAGGCTCACAACACGTCACATCTGTGTCGCGTTGTGAGCAGTCGTCATTCCAAAAAAAAAAAAGAGGAAGGGTGGATTTCTCAGACGTGAAGATGAGTTACTTATGTACTGGTTCTATGCCTCCCTATGTGTGCTGCACACAAATGGCGGTGCACCTCGGCGCTGTAGTATCATCTCTCCAACTTGTCAAATGCTGTACGCTCAGAGGTGTAGTGCCGTTTACGAATCCCCTCGTCTCTGGAACCACATGTACTAGCCCTGCTGATCCACGGATTGAATTCCACTAAGAAAGAAGACAATCTTTTATAAGTCTCCCTTACTTTCTATCCCCCGACGTCCCCCCCACAGGCTTACTGTACCGTTTCAATATTAGAAAACAAAAAATACCACAGAGAGTGCCCGCTGTCCTTTTTAAGAAAGAAAATAAAGAAAACGACCTCAACAACGGTTGTTCGACTGCACATTCAACGCTGAATCTAGACCTCGGCACTCTTTGTGTCGAACAGAGACCCAACTTTATGTAAAACTGCAGCCGGCAAACAGAAGGTATTTCATTAAGATGTACTTATTTCCTAATACCTGCTGGCGACTTAGTATCATCGCTTTGCCAATTTGCATATAAATGTATTCCATTTCGCCGGCGTATTGTGAGAGGGATTTATTGTGAGCAGTTCAGCATGTAGGACTTAAAACACAGCCCAACTCAATTATGGCCCTGGTCTCATCAAAGGTGGCTTGCCTGTTATTAAGATCTCAGCTACCAGTGCACACGAGATGCAGACCTGAATAACTCATGAGAGGTAACTTTGTTTGATGGTGATAACGGAGAGGTTCAAATATTTATTCGCGAGAGCTTGACGGAAACAAAGGACACCTCCCCGCTCAAAGGACGCTGTGCTGAGAGTGGCATAATGAAGGCTGCTCTGAATCATGATAGCCTGTTATGATCTCAGAGGCGGGATGCCGCTGTGTACAGTCAGGCGTGTACCCACAAATCAACTCGTTCTGATTTAGTTGTTTCCAGTGGTGTAAGGTAACTAAGTAGATTTACTCTATAGTGCTGTACTTAAGCACAATTTTGAGGTATTTTTGTACTTTACTGGAGTATTTCCAATTGTCATTACTTTTACTTCTACTCCACTACATCTCAGAGGCAAATATTTTACTTTTACTCCAATACAATCATTTGAAAACTTTAGTTACTAGTTACTTTGTAGATTTTGATAATTATCAAAAAACATACAGTAACCACTTCAGTCCTATATTTTGGCCATTTGAAAATAGCCGATTTACAAGCTGCAATGCGTTGCGATGTGATGCATGGTGAGCTTGTAGATCTGCTATTTCTTAACAATGATCTGCTATTTTCAAAAGATTTGTATACTATCTATACATTTGAAAACTTGTGAAATGGGACATTCTGCATAATGACTACTTTTACCTTTGTACTTTATTACTTAATTATATTTTGATATCAATACCTTTGTACTTTTACTCAAGTAAAATTGGAATTCCGGACTTTTACTTGTAACAGAGTATTTCTACATTGCAGTATTGATACTTTTACTGAAGTACAGTAACACACGTGAGTATACTTTTCCCACCCCTGGTTGTTTCTATCACTTGGAAAGGGAGTTAAAAATGTGAAACAGCATTGCTTAAACCACTGTATGGTTGACTTTATCTGTATAGGCGATTATACAAGAATAGCAGATGGCCTTTTTACAGCACTGTGTAGGCTATTTTCCTGTGCTGGTGATAGCGGGAAATATTAGATTAATAAAAGCTCCAAACATACACATACAAAGAGTGCAATCTTGTGCATTATTTTTTTTATGTGATATTGTTAATGGCTCTTTTTAACATTATGTAGTTTCCATGGTTTCCATCACTTCAAAAATAAATAATACCGTCTTAGTCATATTTTATTCATTTTCCTGTTTTCCTTTACTGCTTTCTTCTGTTTATGCTTACAGCACAATGGGGAGATTTCATCCATATGAATGGACTGTTGTCGCACTGAGGCATACTGCTGGAAGAAAGTGGAGCAGTTTCTGTTGGATAACGTATCGTGCTTGTTTCTTAACCCATTAAAGGCCGGGAACGCAGCCGTGTGTCATTTTTAGATGTCTTTGGCTATTAAAAAATAGCAGATATACAAGCTCATAGCGCGGCACCGAGTGCCGCGCTATGAGCTTGTAGATCTGCTATTTTTGAAAATTCGTGGCAAAATCTTGGATTATATATTTTTTAAAGCGAATATTTGTAAAATATTTAGTTCCAGGAACCCCCAGAAACAAAGATTTGAGTTACAAATGTCTGCCAAAAAAAGAAAAAAAATCAAATATTTGTACAACTTCTCATGATTTTTCAAAAATAGAAGATCTATTTGACAAATCACGCGGTAGTGGGTACCGAGCCTAGAACGCACTTTCAAAATAAGAGCCTAGACAGTTCCGAGCTGATAAACCCTAGTAAAATAGCACAAAACATCAGATATAGCGCACTCGGTGCCGTGCTATGAGCTTGTATATCTGCTATTTTTGAATAGCCCAACAAAATCTAAGAATGACACACAGATGCGTTCCCGGTCTTAAAGAGTTAAAACTCTCAATGAGTCCATACGGGGGGAAAGACGTGGAGGAAGCCAGTAGATTTGTTGCAATACCTTTTTTGTTTTATTTTCATCCTTGTCAGTGAGTGTTTTGAGCCCTGTCAGTGTGGCGTCTTTTCATTCCAGATAGGATGAAGGAAAGGGAAAGACTGGCTCTGACAACCTCTGGGTTGTTGTGCTTGTTGCATGCAGCCAGGATCATTTTCACAGCATGCAGAGTTCTGACAGTACTGATGAACAACCACAGGTTCCATTGTGAAGTACAATTTGATATTCTGCAGGATAAAAAAAAAAGCTTTTGTGCTCATTGATGTTGGAAATGAAGGGGGAAGTCAGGGGAACAAGCTTTCATCTAATTTCAAGTCTGCCTTTTCTTGCAAAGTGGATTCCTCAATGACAGCCCCTACGCAACAATGCCATTCCTAGAAACCAGGAGTGGGTTTTTGATGAGGAACAATTGGCCTAATTCAAAAGTGGTGCACACAAGTGCAGCTTGTAGGGATAGATTTGTGTCCGGGTAGATCAGTCCGTAGAGCCCTTGCTGGAAAAAAGCAAGGGCTTGCTTCTTGACCACAAGGTCATGGGTTTGATCCTGGGCACTGCCAACTCTCCGAATGAGTAGCACAATTTGGGTGTTACTGTGTGTGGCAAGTTATGAGGTCAACACTGGGAGCTGGTGGGAGGTGTTAAATAAAAAATTCAATGCTACTCAAATCCATTAGCTAATATTTCAAAAACTGTTTTGTGATCCCCATTCTTAAACTGACACATAACTTCAATATTGAGCCATCAGGCGGTATACATTCCGATGCCAAAAATCCTTTTATGAAAGTAGGGAACCTAAGGGGGGTGGTTGGCAAACCCTGCCCCTATACAGCGGAGCGGCTGGTAAACTCCGCCCCTGAGATCCAAACCACAACACCGACCTTTTTACAGAATGTATATTAAAGTTATAGGTTAAATGTTCTGTTATTAAGACGCTAGTCTGTTATAGGTTAATAATTATAGAATATACCACCCAAAGAGTTAGTTGTAAACTAATGGCGATGGTAGGCTAGTCTCCATAACGTTAATGTTATTCCATTGCATACATGCAACCTTGCTAACAAGTGTTTGAGGAGAAAGGCATCATTTTAATTGCCAGACCCAGGGGGTCGGGCCTACATGAGGCTTTGTCGGTCCCCCTCTCCAAACGTTTTCGTCCATACATGGGCATAAAAGAGGGGGACCCAGGGGGTCGGGCCTACATGAGGCTTTGTCGGTCCCCCTCTCCAAACGTTTTCGTCCATACATGGGCATAAAAGAGGTCTGTCTTCTGTCCTCTTTTTGATTGGCCAAGCTTAGCGTGACGTAGTGCTCTGATCTTTCAACCACTAGGGGTCTGGCAGTACCAGGTCTCCTGGTTCCCTTGTTGCCAGACCCAGGGGGTCGGGCCTACATGATGAGGCTTTGTTGGTCCCCCTCTCCAAACGTTTTCGTCCATACATGGGCATAAAAGAGGTCTGTCTTCTGTTCGGTCCCCCTCTCCAAACGTTTTCATCCATACATGGGCATAAAAGAGGTCTGTCTTCTGTTCGGTCCCCCTCTCCAAACGTTTTCGTCCATACATGGGCATAAAAGAGGTCTGTCTTCTGTTCGGTCCCCCTCTCCAAACGTTTTCATCCATACATGGGCATAAAAGAGGTCTGTCTTCTGTTCGGTCCCCCTCTCCAAACGTTTTCGTCCATACATGGGCATTAAAGAGGTCTGTCTTCTGTCCTCTTTTTGATTGGCCAAGCTTAGCGTGACGTAGTGCTCTGATCTTTCAACCACGAGGGGTCTGGCAGTACCAGGTCTCCTGGTTCCCTTTTTTTCTATCAATGAGTCCCCCCCCATGGAGATTTGAATTCATGGATATTTTTTTTGTTTTTGTCTCATACAAACAGACAATAATTTCCGGTAGGAGACACAAAGAGTCTCCTTTGTGTCTCCTACCGGAACCGCTGCGTACCGGTCCGCTGGTCGTCAAATTATTGGCTTAGGAACGAGACAAAAACAAACTAATATCCATGAATTCAAGTCTCCATGGGGTGACTAATCCATAGAAAAAAAGACATTTTGGGGGTGAACTATCCCTTTAAGCAACAAGAACAACGTTCCCCCCCCCCCCCCACGCAAGGCCGTGGTCAGGTTCCTGATGTGGATGGGAGAGCAGTATACCTGCAGTCTGTCTGGTGGATACATATTACCTCCATGTCCAAAACTGTTTAAAAAGTGTAAAAATGGCACAAATAAAATTGCCGTCTTAAAATGGTGATGTTCTTACACGTGTATACAAATACAAAAATACAAATGTGTGTGTGTCTTTGGCATTTTTTGTGCAAATCTTTGTGCAATCTTTGAATATGTAAATGTTTTACTTTGTAACTCAAATCTTTGCTTCTGGGGGGGGGTCCCTGGAACAACACATTTTGAGATGGGGGTCCGCGGCCAAATACATATCTAAAAAAGTGTGTGTGTGTGTGTGTGTGTGTGTGTGTGTGTGTGTGTGTGTGTGTGTGTGTGTGTGTGTGTGTGTGTGTGTGTGTGTGTGTGTGTGTGTGTGTGTGTGTGTGTGTGTGTGTGTGTGTGTGTGTGTGTGTGTGTGTGTGTGTGTGTGTGTGTGTGTGGGGGGGGCCAGATAGGAAGTCCCACATAGACAGAAAGCGAGAGAGAGACGCAAACGGACAAATGAACATGCACGGCACATCATTATCAGACTTGAATGTAGCCTATACTCAACTTCTTATTTATCCCGAAAATGATTGGATATACAGGTTCTGTAGCGATTTCTAGCAATTGTAGAAGTATAAATGTCCACAATTAGGAAGAAGTACTGTTGACATCCTACAGACGGCAGTCAGTTGGAGTAACGTTACTTAATGACATCATCACGAAACAACATCATAATGACGTCATTACAACCCATGTAAGTCCTTTAAAAGGAATCCTTTAATAAACAATTAATTAAACAATCGATTTTGCTAGATAATTATTTGTCAACACTGCTGAACACACCGTTTGCCGTGTAGCTGAACACGCCGACTGCCGTGTAGCCGAACACGCCGTCTGCCGTGTAGCCGAACACGCCGTCTGCCGTCTGCCGTGTAGCCGAACACGCCGTCTGCCGTGTAGCCGAACACGCCGTCTGCCGTGTAGCCGAACACGCCGTCTGCCGTCTGCCGTGTAGCCGAACACGCCGTCTGCCGTGTAGCCGAACACGCCGTCTGCCGTCTGCCGTGTAGCCGAACACGCCGTCTGCCGTCTGCCGTGTAGCCGAACACGCCGTCTGCCGTGTAGCCGAACACGCCGTCTGCCGTCTGCCGTGTAGCCGAACACGCCGTCTGCCGTGTAGCCGAACACGCCGTCTGCCGTCTGCCGTGTAGCCGAACACGCCGTCTGCCGTCTGCCGTGTAGCCGAACACGCCGTCTGCCGTGTAGCCGAACACGCCGTCTGCCGTCCGAACACGCCGCCTGCCGTGTAGCCGAACACGCCGCCTGCCGTGTAGCTGAACGCACCTGCCTCGGCTGTGAGTGCGCCGTTGATCAATTTGCCATATTGCCATATAAGGGAGAACAACAGCCATCGGCTTCCTTGATTGGCCAACCTAAATCGGTCTGGTCAAACCTTACGTGCCATTTGTGCCACTGAACGATCACGGTGGTAGTGCACCCAATAGGACTCTATACTTCTACAGAGGAAGACTTGAACAACACAACTTCATCTGAGGGTGTGAGAGATGTTCCGCTGGGCGGTGCACCTGAACGGAGCTCCAGACGTGCGGGATCAGGCGCGTGTTGCAGTGGAGCACAAGGTGTACTACTTTGCAGGATCTAGTTTTGATGTGTGCATCTTCAACACAGTGTCTCTGCGCTGGAGACAGTTGCCTCCGGTGACAACTGTAAGAGGAGAGCGCCACCATGAGGTTCCCTCGATGAGCCGCGGCTTCACAGCTGTGCTGATAGAGGATATCATCTACATCTGGGGAGGGTTTGCAGCAAGGGATCACTGGGACAGGGATCCCTGCAACGTGCTGCTTTATGCCTTTGATGTGGACACCCACAGATGGTTGGAGCCCAGGGTTTCAAGGACTGTTCCAGAGGCGAGGGGGGGCCACTCAGCCTGTGTCTTGGGGAAGATCATGTATATCTATGGAGGAATGACCAGGGCACTAGGATACGCTAATGACATCTATACGATGGACACCACTACCATGGTCTGGTCTTTAATGAACACCAGAGGCACTCCTCCACCCGCTTCCGCATGGCACTCTGCCACCATCATCGGGACACGGATGTTTGTATTTGGGGGCTATGGGGGCGCGGCCTTGCACAACTACGTCAGAGTGTTTGACACGGAGACCAACTGCTGGCTGAGCACACCTTCTGCACGGCCTCTTCCAGGTGAATGTCATTCAACCTTTGCCTACAACGGAGAGCTGTGCATACTTTCTGACAAGGAACTGTGTAAATACATCCCAGAGACCTTCTCCTGGAAGACGTTTGAGGCCAAGGGGAAACGCCCCTATCAAATGTATTGGGGCTGTTGCATGGTGGGAGATCGTCTCATCGTCTTTGCGGGATACAAAGGTGTAAGAACGGGGTGGGGTGGTTCCAAAGAGCTTGTACGCCTGGGGCGGAGACAGGCTCCGTTTGATGACCTGTACATCTTAGACTTGAGTCCTAGTCTGAAGACGTTATGCAAGCTCGCAGTTATTCAGTGCGGTCTGGAGAAGTCTGAACTCCCACACGACATCAGGTGGGAACTGGAAGCCATGACCCGTGTTGGGGGTAACAGCATTAAAATGAACGCTGATGCTGAAGTGGAAGTAGAAATGAAATGTGTGAAAAGGAAATGAAAAGGAAAATCCATCCGACACATTTGCGAGGTTTCCTGTCTGAACACTGAACTAGCTCGTCTCTGTCAGCGGCACGGAGACTTGCACGGATGTTACACAGAAATTGGTGAGCGTGCCAGCAGGCTGTGGCGATTGCGTTATCATTCTATTCGGCTCTGTATTCAACGGGTCACCACTTATGGTGTAACACACAGGCCGGCTGGCTGGTCTTGTTTTTGCTACATTAATGTCCCGTAGAAGAACTTGCTGCCTTGTGTGGAATCCAAAGGATTGAAATCGGTGGTGGTGACCGAGAAGAACTTTAAATCCATGCACTGACCACAGCCGGCCACTCCTCCCTCCATTAGCCCATTAAGACCGGGAACGCATCTGTCATTTTAGATTTGAACCACTTTAGCCATTATCTTATACTTTGGCTGTTCAAAAACAGCAAAACACCTATGAGCTTGTAGATCTGCTATTTTCTGAATTTTCTGAAAATCTTTGAATATATCTGCGAACATTTGTAACTCAAATATTTGCTTCTGGGGGATTTTACTAATGTCTTCCTAAATCCTAACAGTCTTTTTTTTAAACTCATGTTGCTATAAAATCAGTGGTTCTCAAACTTTTTCATGTCAAGGACGCCCAAAATGATATGTATTTGGCTGCGGACCCCCATCTCAAAATATATTGTTCCAGGGACCCCCTTAGGAAGCAAAGATTTAAATAAAAAAAGTTGTCTTAAAAAGATATATACATATATTCAAAGAATTGCATTTTTTTGCCAGACCCAGGGGGTCGGCCTACATGAAGCTTTGTCGGTCTGTCCCTCTTTTCCTACCTGTCCCTCTTTTCCTACCTGTCCCTCTTTTTGATTGGCCAAGCTTCGCGTGACACGTAGTGCTCCGATCTTCAGATTTCAACCACTAGGGGTCTGGCAGTGCTCCGAGGAGCACCTTTTCTAGTTTACTACATACATAGGCCTAGTAAGTAACATTGTTTTCACAGCTGGTCTGACTGCCATAACATTCAGCAATCCCGTCTTTCAAGCAGACGTGATTCAGCCAATGGAAACAGTCGGGTTCGAGCGGTTTGGATTCCTGGGGCGGGGTTTGCCAATCACTCCTGTAGGTTCCCAAATCAGTGACATGTCTTTTCTTTTTTTTTTTTGTGTACTGCAGTCAGTGGGTAATGAACCGAGAGCAACTTTCATTGTAGAATCTGTTAATGTCATGAGGAAAACAGCGTTGTAAATTATATCTCATCTCCTGCCGTGAAAGAGATGGAAATTAATAATAGATCAATTCCAAAACTATTTTCAAAAGAAAATCACACAAGATTCATCTGAACAAGTTGTTTTCTTCCTTCAGTTCTGAGATCCAATTGCTATAATTGTATCCTGAGGCATTCAAAGCCTGGTCCTCAGGAAAGGAAAGGAGGGTAAAAAAAAAAGGAACAACAACCTAATTACTTATTGAACAGTACCACTTTCTAGTTGCTTTATCAGGACTGGACTTGAGTTATCAGCCCACTGATAAGAGGACCTGAAAACCAATGTGCTGTACTGTACACTTTGCTGACAGTTTTGGACCACTTAGTTATTGAACCGTACCACTTTCTAGCAGTCTATTGTATTATCAAGAAAATAGGCTGTCCACTCTAATTTATATGTCCTCTTTATTGAGATAGACAGTAGTAAAGCAGTGAAAGGAACCATAAACAGAAGGCAGACCCTGGCGGGATTTGATCTTAGGCCAGCAGGCGTAAGCATCGTAACCACTATTCAGAGTTGTAGACTGTGACAGTGGTCTCTATTCTCCAACTTGACTTGATTACTTTAACCCATCAAGACCTGGAGCCGATTCTACATGTCTCCTAAATCCCAACAGTATTCTGAAAAAAAACGTATGTTTCTATATCAGTGGTGCTCAAACTTTTTCATGTCAAGGACCCCCAAAATTATGTATTTGGCCACCGACCCCCCATCTCAAAATATATTTGTTCCAGGGACCCCCAGAAGCAAAGATTTGAGTTACAAATGTTCGCTTTAAAAATATATATATTCAAAGTTTTACACAAATTTTCACGATTTTTAAAAAATAGCAGATCTACAAGCTCATAGCGCGGCACTCGGTGCCGCGCTATGAGCTTGTATATCTGCTATTTTTGAATAGCTAAAGTGTAAAATAATGCTTTTTAGCTCAAATCAAAAAAATTACACAGATGCGTTCCCGGTCTTAATGGGTTAATACAAAGCTAATTTCAACATGAATTGTAGCCTACCATTACCAATTTCCCACTGGGTAATGACATTGCAGAAAATGCCGGAAGAAGAAACAAACCTATTCGCAAGTCAGTGCAAACCGGGGCTGCCTGAAACCCACCCCTCTGTGTCCCCATCTGCCAGTCCTTGCGGGAATTGGCCCGAGCCCGGCCTCCGGTCCAGATACATGACTGGCATTATCCTTACATTACACTGCAACGACAAACAGCCCTGCCAAACAGACTCCACAACAGACTCCGCCACCCATTATACAACAAGGCAGCACAAGAGATGCTCCGTTCTATCTCTGCAGTACTTGTATACAAACAAGCGCATGGCTGGTGGCATCCTGGAAGCTAGGAGTGGGAGTCAGCCAGGCCCCTCGCATATCCACCACCGCTACATCAGTGACCCCGGGAGTGTGGCGAGCCTGAGCAGACTGCAGAACTCATAATCACCACCTGTCTGTCCCCCCTGTACAGACCACCTTCAGAGGCCGGCCAAGTGGGGCCAGGGACAAGGGCGGACACTGAGTTGGACATTTGACGATGATACACGAACGAAGATGCACTATAGCTCTCATACCGGTTCAAAACTTTTGACTGTTTGTAGCCACTGTCCATGTTTTTGTACACACATCACATAAATAATTAAAGTAAGTAAAGAGCTTGCATTCTGCCACTACAAGGATCACATTTGTTCCACTTACAACAGATTTTTTGTTAAAATGGATGTTATAGTAGTCACAACGCCGTAATGTAATTTTTTTTTTTTTGTGACAAATTCAATGTATTCATTTCACATCATATGAATCAGTGTAACAGACCAAAAAGGAGTAGGCTGAAGCCAATGGCTTATTGTCTCTATCCTTTTCACGTCAAAGATCAAACGTGAAGAAAATACTACAAAAAAAACACAACACAACAGAAAAACTAAACAAATGTGATCACTTAGATTTTACAAAAGAGAAAAACAACTAACTGACAAGACGAGAAGTCACAGAGTCAATTACCGTTGCCCTGTGCGTGCGTTTTTAAACATTCACATAGCAAACGGCATAATTCATGCATATGTAATTAAGTTTGGACTTTAGGGACCTTTAACATAAAAATACACTTTTTTCGCCATCTATTGTTAATTATATCTCCATTATGACCAGACCACTGATATGCTGTAAAAGTGTGAAAAATATATTTTTCATTTCAGTTGGTCTTTAACGATGGCACTTCCCAACTGACTTGTTACTGGGTATTTTGCTGACAGCTCCTGGGGAGCTTAGACAGTGTCATCCTTTAATTCCCTTCTCTAAAAGTACATTTACAAATGAGATTATATTAAATCACCACTGCCATTTTTACACTTTTTCTTACTGTTGCCACTGGGGAAAATTATATTTTCAATCATCAAAAAGAAACCAAATCACCTGCTCTGCTAGTATTTGTAGTACATGCATCTCTCAAAATGGTGACACTTTCTCAATTATCACTTATCATTGTCACAACAGCAGAAAAAGGATTTTCTGTGTTACCTTTGTCTCTCCAAATTAAGTAGAGAAATGAGAGCATAATCATTTGACTTTAATCACCAGGCTTACTATGACTACTAAACATATTCTATCACAGTCTTTGGAGATGGCAGTAAATCACTGTAAATCACATGGGTCCAGCAGTGCGCTTGTTTGTTTTCCTCTGACAATAATGCCACTGTTCATTATCTCCACCAGCAGATCATACGTTCAGCCCTGTGTGTGTCTGTCTGCTGCTAATCCAGTATGCTACTAGGTCAATCATCGTCAATTTTTTTGTGCACACTGCCAGCAGGCCAGGCTAATATTGTTCAAAACGGTTAACAACAACTATTGGACAAGACTCCTGCCAGTCTATGGCCTGGAACTAGCTAATGGCAGCCATGCTTGTTAGCTGGTGGATAAGTGTCCCACCAGGCTATGGACTAGAACTAGAGTAGCCAATCACAGACATATGCTTTGGTGCTGCATGAACACAAACATACCCGCCCCCTCCAATCCTTAACCCATTAAGAACCTGAGGCCGATTATACAAAATGTCTTCTAAATTCTAAAGTGTTTTTTGAAAAAACTTATGTTACTATGTCAGTGGTTCTCAAACATTTTCACGTCAAGGACCCCCAAAATGTATATGTATTTGGCCGCGGACCCCCATCTCAAAATATTTTGTTCCAGGGACCCCCAGAAGCAAAGATTTGAGTTACAAATGTTTGCTTTAAAAATACATATTGAGAGATTTCCACAAATTTTCACAATTTCTCAAAAATAGCAGATCTACATGCTCATAGCGCGGCACTCGGTGCCGCGCTATGAGCTTGTAGATCTGCTATTTTTGAATAGCCAAAGTGTAAAATAATGCTTTTTAGCTCAAATCAAAAAATGACACAGATGCTTCTTCCGGTCTTAAGTCATTACAGCAAGTAAAGTTTGGGCATTTATGTCGACTTTGTTTTACAATTTGTCCTATCTGTATCGGATATAACAGCAAATGCTTGTTGCAGTACGTCTGCCTCTGTTGCTGGCTCTGTGTTCCACACAGAACAGACACAGAAAGTAGGTCTGGTGAAAGACTAATGCAAAGCGAGTGCGGGGCAGTGTCAACCTGACACTTGCATCGCAAATCATAACATTTGAGTGACTGACGTTTCAAACTGAATTTATACAAGGAATTAAACAGACTTTTCAGATTGCAGGGACATTTGAAAGCCAGTCATCTTTTCGGAATTATGTGTTGGGATATTATTACTGACATTGGAGCTGGGAGTGATGTACTGTACACACATTGCAATGTATTATTAGGCTGTGACATTCTAACTTTATGTTTGTCCTAGTGATGGTAACATGCAATATTACTTTTTAATGTGTTCGGTGGCCATTTGTCTCCATATTGCCTGTCTACTCTGGTTGCACCATAATAATGTAATCAGAATCCTTTATTATATCTCTTCCACCATTTCCCCCGTACCTTTTCATACTAGTGCACAAGTCCAAAATATTGCATATCACAAGTCCCAGATAAAGTGAAACGGTAGACAATGAATGTGTTGAAGAGAGAGATAGATACTATAGAGACACTGTAATCACAAATACCTAAAATAGTGTTAGATGTCATTTTCTATTTTGTATTCTTTTTTTTAAATTACAAATGTAGTTCATTTTAATAACATTTCTCACACCAGTATTTTGTATTTTATTTTAATAAATTTTATGAGCAATTAGTTGTCATTTGAAACGAGACATTTGATGTATTCTTGCCCATCTTTGCAGGTTGAGGGAGTTTAGCGGACCATTAGAGCAACATGCTATGTCTGTAATATATAGGATGTAAAATCAGGAAATAGTGAAATTCGCCTATAGTAAAGGGTCAAAAACAAATGCGGCTTTGTGTGTCTATAGTGAATCCTAAGATCCTGGCCTGCTTTGATGTATGTCATTTCTTTATCATCTGTGTATCAAAGACCTATCTCTGTGGGGCTGCTGGGATGGTGCCGTCTAACTGTCGCCTGACGAGGGTAATGATATTCTTGGGCTAAGTCGGGGGTCACAGATCAATAACGGCACCCAACGAGTCTTCTCGGGTGGATTCAATGGCGGTTCTCCGGACGTATTATTTTGCTCAGCATGAGCGTCTCCGCTGCTGATGAACAAGACCCCGATGCACATGGAAGCTGCTTTTTGGGTCATTTGACACTGAAACTGAGAGTCTAGGGCCCTGGCGGGGGTGCGCATCATCATAACCCCACCCAAACCCTGTGCTCTCTCCAACGAGAAAGTGATGCATCAGATCAATGACTTATCCTGTTAAATTTTTTGCTTTGAAACAAAGTTACAAGGGCGGGTACTGCTGGGCGATACGACTTCAAATCAATATCACGATTATTTCTGCTTTTGCCTCGATTGCAAAAAGAAAGTGAAAATAGACGATCTACAAGCTCACAACAAAAAAATATCTAACCCATTAAGACCTGGTACGCATCTGTGTCACTTTTTGATTTGAGTTAAAAAGCATTATTTTACACTTTGGCTATTCAAAAATAGCAGATATACAAGCTCATAGCGCGGCACCGAGTGCCGCGCTACGACCTTGTAGATCTGCTATTTTTGAAAAATCGTGAAAATGTGTGCAAATCTTTGAATATATTTTGTTTTAAAGCAAACATTTTAACTCAAATCTTTGCTTCTGGGGGGTCCCTGGAACGACATATTTTGAGATGGTATTTTTGGTTAATTGCCCAGACCCACTGACATGTGAGTTTTTGAACTTCCAATGAGGGTGTGTGGGGTTGGGTTTATATTCCAGTGGGAGCACTACAGTATGTCGATGGATCGGCAAACCCCTATAGAGGCAAGGTTAGAGTTCTCCTGTCAAATTGTCAGCTCCGACTGTTTTAGTTACAGTGCGGGATTTCACCCAAGTCTGGAAATTCATTCTGTAAAGTTAAAATTTGAAAGGGATACCTTTGAGGTCGGATGTGCCAGGAATTCCTTGAAGGATAGAGTCTCTCTCTCTTTTTTTCTCTGCGTGAAACTGCATGAAAAGGGAACTCCTGCTATTTCACACTGCAGGAAATCTTTAACATTTGGTTCATGCTGTTTGGTGTACCAGATGGGTGGTATTTACCATGCTGGAAAGATAAATTGTCCATCCCAGAAATGTTTGCCAAATTCTGTTTTATATTGTTCCCTATGATATAGAATTATGCACCCATTTATCCATTATGTCTTACTGTATACAACAAACCCCACCAATGTGGCATCTACACTAAGTAAGCTAAAACAAACCATAAATAGCATTTGACAATTCTTCTATTTATTCTATTCTATTCTATTTGACCGACATCTAATGGAGACTAGATAACATTGCCTGTTGAGCCCTGAGGAAGCAAGAAGATTTTTTTTCCAAAATAAAAACAATAAAGCACCAGTTGAAGTAAAGGGAAACAAAATATTTGACAGCATATAATTAAAACAGATCATTGTAGCAATTTTGCAATATTTGCTAACTTACTGTAAGTCACTGTGTGATGAAACGATAACACTGTAAGAAAATTGAATATTGTAGAGATATTGAGTGATGAATTTAACTTCGTAGAATTTTCCTCTTTAATAGGTATATATCGTTTTGAAATGTCACTCTTGGAAGAATTTCTCCCTCAGTAGAATGAAACATGAGTTGGAAGATTTCCTTCCTAAGCCGCAACATTTAGCTTGATCTGATGCGTCGTACTTAAGCGGAAGTGTCCACTCATCTCTTCCTTGTCTCAGAATATGTAGAGAGATGTAAGACAGCTTAGAGCTAAAGTTCCCTTTCAACATCTATATCCTTCACTGTCTGCCCTGTTTAAATCGCAGACTGCTTAGGGCAATGGTAAAGCCATGCTTGAATTTCACAGAGTCAGATTCCCATTGATCTGTCAGAGCCCACATTGCTTGATACACTCAGCAGATATTTTGATGTTGTAAGCCCTGCAATAGCTTACAACCTCCTTCTGAACAGTGAGGCATTTGTACATAGTTTCTGTTTTCCTGCTTTATTCCCGTACTTTATTGTCTTTGTTTATTCTTCTGTAAGCCTATTTTTATTAATGCATTTTTTGCCGAGTAGGTTTAGAGGACTGCACTGCAATTTAGGACTTCAGCAACAAATAAATTGTCATCCATTGTGCAAAAGAAATAATTATTGTGCAATGTGAATTGAATCAAGAACAGTGACCACTATGGACGACTTACTAGCGCGCGTAAAGTATAACAGTGAGACAAGGAACACGTCCATTGTTGTGTTAACAGAGACGTGGCTAACGGAGTTAGCATCTGATTCTTCCATCACTCCTCCTGGCTTCACCGCGTATAGGAAGGACAGAGACCCTGTACTGAGCGGTAAGCAACGTGGGGGGGGAGTTTGTGCCTTGATCAACAACAACTGGTGCAAAGATGTTAAAATCCTAGATAGTCACTGCTCACCAGACCTTGAACTTTTAATCATAGCCTGCCGTCCTTTCTACCTACCACGCGACTTCAGCATTGTGATTGTAGCCGTTGTTTACATTCATCCTGGAGCTAATAAGGACACAGCTATGAGGGAATTACACCAGGCGATCAGTGCACAAGAAAATCGCCACCCGGACTGCGCAGTCATCTGCCTAGGCGACTTCAACCGGACAGACTTAAAAAAGGTCTTTCCCAAATTCCACCAGCATGTCGCCTGCAGTACCCGTGGTGACAATATTCTTGACCACTGCTACACGCCCTTCAAGGATGGATACAAAGCTCTCCGCCGCCCACCGCTAGGAAGCTCTGACCACGACGCCATCCAGCTGCTACCTGCCTACAAACAGAGGCTAAAAAGGGAGCCGGTCGTTGAGAAGGAAATCCGAATCTGGTCTGAGGACACAGACGCTATGCTACAATCCTGCTTCTACCAGACTGACTGGGGGATGTTTAAGAACGCCGCTGGGAATAACATCAACGAACTCTCAGACTCAGTCACTGGCTTTATCAGTAAGTGCATAGATGACATAGTCCCAAAAAAGACAGTTCGGATCTATCCCAATCAGAAACCATGGATGGACAGCGGAGTACGTGCACATCTGCATGAACGGGATGCTGGTTTCAAATCTGGCGACGTGGAAACGCGCAACACGACGCGCGCGGCCCTAAACAGCGCCATCAGGAAGGCGAAAAAGGCCTACACAAAAAAGATGCAAGACAAACTCAGCAATGGCGACATCAGGAGCACATGGCAGGCGGTACACACCTTGACAGACTGCAAAACAAGAACCAGAAGCGAGGTGAACCCGCCTGCCTCCCTCCCCAACGAACTGAACACTTTCTACGGCCGGTTTGAGATCAGCTCCAACCGCGGCAGCCAAGCGGGGCCATCAGCAGCACCAGCAGAGGAGAACCCTCTAACCATCTCGGAGAGAGAAGTGCGTACAGCCTTCACACGGGTCAACATCCACAAGGCAGCCGGACCTGATGGGATTCCAGGCCGGGTCCTTAAGACATGTGCAGACCAGCTGGCGGGTGTCTTCGCTGACATCTTTAACCTCTCCCTCTCCCTGGCTGTGGTACCTGCAGGGTTCAAAATGTCAACCATTGTGCCCATTCCCAAAAAGGCCAAAGTGACATGCCTGAACGACTGGAGACCTGTTGCTCTCACCCCGATCGTCAGCAAGTGTTTCGAGAAACTGGTGAGGAAATACATCAGCTCCACGCTACCTGCCTCGCTGGATCCGTGGCAGTATGCATACCGCAAAAACAGATCCACCGACGACGCTATTGCCATGGCTCTCCACACCGTCCTCTCGCACATGGACAACAAGCTGCTGAAGGACAAATATGTACGTATGCTGTTCGTGGACTACAGCTCAGCATTCAACACCATTGTCCCAGCAATACTTGACAAAAAGCTCAGAGACCTAGGGCTACACCCAAGCATGTGCGACTGGATACAGGACTTCTTGTCCAACCGACATCAGGTGGTGAGAATGGGCAGCATCACATCCGACCCCCTGACCCTCAACACCGGAGCACCCCAGGGATGCGTGCTGAGCCCTCTCCTCTACTCCCTGTACACGTATGACTGCATAGCCACACATGTCTCCAACACCATCATAAAGTACGCGGACGACACGACAGTGATAGGCCGAATCGTCAACAACGACGAGTCTGACTACAGAGAGGAGATCAAATCACTGGCACGCTGGTGCCGGGAGAACAACCTCTCCCTTAACGTCGACAAGACCAAAGAACTGATCGTGGACTTCAGGAGGCCGCGGAGAGACCATGCGCCCATCCTCATCGACGGTGCTGCAGTGGAAAGGGTCAGCGAGTTCAAGTTCCTCGGAGTACACATCGAGGAGGACCTCAAATGGGAGACGCACTCCACACACGTGAGGAAAAAGGCTCAGCAGCGACTGTACTGGCTCCGCCGCCTGAAGAAGCTCGGAGTAGGACGTCGCATCCTCAGGCTGTACTACAACAGTTCTGTTGAAGGCATCCTAACAGGCTGTGTCACGGCCTGGTACGGGAACTGCACTGCCCGAGAAAAGATCAGCCTACAACGAGTAGTGCGATCGGCAGAGCGGATAATGGGAATCGAGCTCCCAGCGCTCCAGGAACTGTACAAAAAGCGGTGCGTGGTCAAAGCCAAGCGCATCATCAAGGACAAGCACCACCCAAGTCACAGACTGTTCAACCCCCTACAACGACCGCGACCGGGCAAGGGGCTCTACCGCAGTATCAAGAGTTCCACCACCAGGTACTGGTGTAGTTTCAATCCGGCTGCTGTCAGAATGCTGAATGGGGCATAAGCCTGAATGAGGCATAGGCCTTGTTCAGCAGCCTGACAACAGGCGGCGCAGACTTTTCTGGCTCTTCCTGAACACACCTGTGGATTATACCAGGGACAATGACTTGGACTTTAGCCCCCCCCCCCCCTCGGACACACCTGTGGACTACACCAGGTACAAAATGACTTTTTTGTCGCACTCCCTCATGGAGCTACTTGCGGATTATACTAGGGTCAGTCCACTCTAGGTGGACACGCACTGACCTTTTGCACCTTAATCCCTTGTATAACGCACTGACTTTTTTTGGTCTTTTTTTATTGTGCTCCTTTTCCTCTAAGCACCTTAACGTCCATTGTCTATCATGCACAGTATAAGTATAACATGCACAGTATACAATACATTGCTGCTATGCTCAGGCACCTTAGTTTAGTTTTTTTTTATTATCTCAGGTAATTTGTAAATATGTAGATAACTTGTCTGGCCTTCTGTTGCTCTCTTGTTTTGATCTCCTTCCCACTTGCCCCCCACCCTCTTCTTCTCCCCCCCCCCCTCTTCTTTCTATGGAAACTAACGTTGCGATGGGAACGATGTACAAAAAAGAATTTCACCCACTTTTTTACCTTGTAAACCTGTGATGTGACAATAAAACTGATTCTGATTCTGATGTGCAGGTGAATTAAAACGGACCAGCAAATGTTTCAGCTACATGCTTTTGTGCTTACCAAGTCATTTTTATCTGTCTGTGTTTGTCTGTGTTGAACTTTTTGACTATTTGTAAAGGTGCTCACCAAAATATATGCTAAATATTAGTAGTAGTAATAGTTGTAGTAGCCAAATTCATGAAAATTGATTCAACATTTTCATTGGTTAACCTGATAATTGAAGGCTTATAATTGGTTTTCTTTAAACCCACAGAAGACGGCTCCTCACACCCAACCGGACTACAGTGCTTTGAAATGACCAACATTACCATCCTTAGTGTCCCACACTCTCACTAGAGGTGTAAAAAATTTGAAAAATGATAATAAAGTAAGTACATTTAAAAAGCTACTGAGTGCCTTTAAAACAAGGAAGAGTGAGGTTCAAGGAAAATCCATTTGATCACCAAAAAGATCTCCTGCAATCTGCCCGTTAGATTATGAAATCTGTTGTGGGCAAAGTTGATATGTTGGCCTGAAGGTGACACTAGGAGGAAGGGTCCTGGAGTCAGTCAACTGGTTTAGGTTCAGCCTCTGGGAAGCATGAATGCACTCAGCAGCACCACTGACCTAAATATGTAGTGTTATTAGTAGGAATAAACACAGAACCACCCGGGAGGAAGTGGACTAAGAAAGGGAAGGAGTCAAACAGAGTTCCTGTTTCTACACGAAAAAGGAGGTGGTGCCCCCAGAGGCAAAAACAAAGGGGGGAAAAAATATATATATTTTTTTAACCGAATGGGTTCCCAGATTGCATTCCTGCCATTGCAGTTTGAGATATCGTGTGGAAATTCTAACCTAAAGGTGGCACAGTCTTTGCCGCTAGGTGCAAAATGGTCTCCTGAGTGGGCGCCCTCTGCAAGATCTGTCAGATCTTGCATTCGATAACGCAAGAATGTGCTGCTGGGACAGAGAAAGGTTGATAACAAAGTTGATAATCTATAATCCCCTGATTATCTCTCTGAAAAAATACATTTTAGTGTCAGAATGTTCAGAAGATGTGTGGCTTGTGAAGAATTGGTCCAAGATTTTTTTCAGTGACCATGGGGCTAGGGAAGCTGTGCTCACGGTTCACTTCTCCCATTGGAATTTATAGACTGAGACCTACTTTAAGTCTCCTAAAGAGGTACCATTACCACGGTACCATTACCGTTGTTACCCAACCCCACAACTCATGAGGACCTACATTTACTATCCATTTCTTCAGCTACTTTCAAAAGGGATCTAAATGCTAATAGTACACTGGAATGTAACACGGACGCTAAAATATCCTCTATTTTTTGCATAATCCTGTTTGAGGTCCATCATTTAGTGTTAATGTTTTAAAAGGAATTGGATGTTTTAGTGAACCTTAAGCATAAAGGTGGACACTACATTTTGCGAGTACTCATATTACTAAGTAATGTTAAATGGAGCAGATCATCATATCCATATGCCGCTGCCTGTATTTATGCTAATGCAGTGCCATTTGAGGGTTTCTGGACAGCATTTGTACATTTTTTGGGGGGTTGTTTTCAATCATAAATAAACACACATTTGCATATTTGTCCACTCCATGTTAGTAAGAGTATTCAGTTCAAGACAAAATAAATATCCCTCTAAGGTACATTTTTTAACGGATAAAATAAAAGAAAAAATGTGCAATTAATCACGATTAACTATGAAAAATCATGCGATTAATCACGATTAAAACATTTTATTGTGTGGGGTGCCAATGGCTGAGTGGCATATACCACATAGGCTCTGATGCAGCCTGACAGCAAGTCCCGGGTTAGATTCCCTAGCCCGGCTGATCCCTCCCCCCCACTCCTTACCCATTTCCTGTTAACCCATTAAGACCTGGAACGCATCTGTGTCACTTTTTGATTTGTGCTAAAAAGCAGATTTTACACTTTGGCTATTCAAAAATAGCAGATATACAAGCTCATACCGAGTGCAGCACCACTGAGCTTGTAGATCTGCTATTTATGAGAAAATGTTTGCAAATCTTGGAATATACTGTATATTGTTTTAAAGCGAACATTTTAAACTCAAATCTTTCTTTCTGGGGGTCCCTGGAACAAAATATTTTGAGATAGGGGTCGGCGGCCAAATGCAAATAATTTTGGGGGTCCTTGACATGAAAAAGTTTGAGCACCACTGATAGAAACATACATTTTTCCAGAATACTGTTGGGATTTAGAAGACATTTGTAGAATCGGCCTCAGGTAGAATCGGCTTCAGGTCACTGTACACTGTTTGGTCATTTTCATATTCACTAAACATACACATTAAACGGTAAACAAGAATGCACAACAAAAAAAATCGTACCCATGCTCCCTACTCTGCTCTTCGGTTTGCCTCAGGACTCAGGTAACTCGACAGAGCGAGAGAGAAACTTTTTTGGGGAAAACTCGTCACTTTGTTAATCCATCAACAGAGCCCTCTCATTACAAATGCACCACAAAACCTCAAATAGAACTCTGGTGTCTCGTGCCAGCTGCTTAATTCCGCCGCACATCATCCTCCAACCCATCCGTTAGCCGCGCGATGACAGCAACTCCCTAGTTATTTTGTATTGATTGCCGTTGCAGCATCAAAAAAGAGTGACTCCACTTCCCCTTTCCTCTGTGCTGGATGTAATGTTTCTGCCACGCTATTCACATTTAATTAACCTACTCGCCCTGGACATAAATCAATATGGAGATCAGGAAAAACCAACAGCATTTGGCTAAGGCATACAAAACCGTTCCCCAAACAACGACGGTTTACAGATGGTTATGTAGATCAAGCTGGGTTTAGAGGAGAGCACTGCTCTCGTTAGGAAGGAGCCACGGGGAACGGCACACACCGTATATTTCCCACCTGGCTCTCAAATTGCCATGGTTGTTTTGAATAGCTGATGGAATTTGATTTCCTTGCTCACAAACAAGAGGGTGTCAAGAAATGTTGTGATATAAAGTGCCTGATCCCAGTTATGTTAATGAGTTAGCAGGAGTGGAGACTGACACTGAAGTTGACTTTCTTCTATTAATAGGTATTATTTTAATTTAACATTGACTCTGCCCACCAGAAGTATAGTCAAAATATAATTATTGGTAAAGATAAGATAATGTTTTAACCATCATTACAGTCCAGCAATTGTTTATGCTTAACTCCTAGTGATTAAAGTGGTATTAAATACCATTCTGGCATCAATACATGATGTCACATGACTTAGTTTTTTAAGAATGAGTGGTGTTAAAATGAGTGGTGTTAAATAGTACTGGAATGGTTTATTTGTGTCTGTTTGGAGTTGGCATAGCCAATTTCATAATGTAACATTCACCGTTATGAGTAAGGGGGAGGGGGCATTTCCTGGTAGGCAAATGTGTATTGCTGAATAATGTTGGTCCTCACCAATGCTCATTATCAGACGGCACCATTTCCATCCGTCTGTGTCTCAGAGGAGGGCAGTGTGGACAGTTTACAAACCTTTCTACCAGTGACATCATCGGTTGGCAGGTTTGGTCATTTCAAACATTAACATCCATCCATCTTCATCCGCTTGTCCAGAGTTGAGTGACAGAGGTAACAGTTCCAGCAGAAAGTTCCAGACTTCCCTTTCTCTGGCCACATTAGCCACTTCGTACTGGGTGATTCCAAGTTGTTTCAATTAAGGCCAGATATATTCTCCCATCTGGATCTGTTGCAAGAATAATGGCTTCTATTTCATCTTGCTAACTTTCCAGGAAGAGAATGTCTGTAGTTTCTGTTAGCATTGGGATCCTTTTCGATGATGTCATTGGTAGGCAGGTTCATATCCCTCCAATGAGACGCAGAGTGAGTAGACGGAAATGGTGCCATTTTATAATGAGCAATACTCAGGAGGACCAATTACCGTTATACTGTATGAAGGTAAGGTTGGAAATGGGTGACGTGCTTCTTTAAGTTATTTATGCATGCAAAAGCTTTATCTTATATTTTTTTCTTATTTTATTGCTATCTGCACTGATGAGAACGCTATCGCCATGCTAATTTACTTATTGATTTCACACAGCTACTGATAATTATCGCTATCGATGAGTGGATAAATTCTATTCACAATGAACATCAGCTACTGTAGACAAGGAAACCCTATTTTTTCGTCCATTGGCCATGAACTCAAACTCAGATTATATCGTTTTTTCCCCAACTAGTAATGTCACAGTGAATCAATAAATAAATGAATGGCAATAAAGAGAAATCCAAAGAAAAATTATACAGGGAAGAATAATTGTTAAAAACCAAATAAAAAATAAAAATAAACATAGATTAATGTTAGATTCTGGCGCTAGTCTCTGAATTAGTTATAGTTACAGTATATTAATACATATAAATGTACAGTATCAACAGTGAATATAATGAACTGTCGGGAGCTTTGGCAGAGTATACCCGTTGTACCCGTCTGTCTCTCTTTTGTGCCCATATATGGAGATGTCTGTTTCTGTCTGTCTACCTGTGTCCCTGTTATGCCCATATATTGAGATAACTGTAATTGTCAGTCCAATGTTGATATACCCATATAAGGAGAACTCAATATATGGAGATTCCCGATGTCATTATGGGCATACCCCCTTTTGTGCCCATATATGGTGCTGACTCGTGGTTTGTTTATGGTTATGTTTTCATAGTGACGTGGCCGACTGGCCGTGGTTTGTTTATGTTGTCATAGTGACGTGGCCTTGGTTTGTTTGTGTTGCTATAGTGATGTGGCCGTGGTTTGTCCATGATTCATTCCCTTAAGCCATGGCTTAAGGGAGGATCGCCCGCCGGCCGGACAATTTTAGTATAGGATACATATTGCTAATTCATATATTATGAATGAATGCTATAATTACAGTATGTACAGTCGATCAATAATGAGTGTATAGAAGGATATATGTACTCCCGTACAAACAACCTATCAACAATTAAACATATAAATGATTATATGCTGTATGTTTGTAGCTAGGACACATCATCAATGATGTTACCTGAGGTCCTCAGGTGATTTGAACCTCAGACACCCTGACTCAGGCGACCCAGCTGAGGTGGGTTGATGCTGAATAGCCCTAGCAGCACTCTCCCAAGGATCCGCTCTCTTAGTTACTCCTGAGCCACCTAGAGCCTTTCTCTGCAGCCTCTGTGGTGTTATAGATGGCTCTTGCCTGTGATACAGAGTGCAGTAAGCCCTACACCAGAGAGACTATGCACCCTACCTCCACTGGCAAGCATCTTGACTTCCAGCCTTGTCGCTGACTGGGCCCTAGTGTTGATTTTGACTGCAAATTTTAATTTGGTCTTTTGAATAAAATTCCATTTAGTTTTAGTCATATTTTAGACACCTGAAATGTTTTAGTTTTTATCTAGTTTCAGTCGACAAAATATCATAAGATTATAGTCGACTAAATGTACAGTTGATTTAGTCGACTATAATGTATTTTGGCGGTGCTTTGATGGCGTCGTAATGGCTGATTTTACACTCGGTTGCATGCTGAAAATAGCAGATCTACAAGCTCACAACGCGTCGCAGTGAGCTCGTAGATCTGCTATTTTCAGCATGCACACCCTAGCGCAACCAACCATAAAATGACTTGTCTTAGTTCTACTGTATCTCTTCTCCACTAGTCTCTGTCTAACATTATAGTCTAGTTTGTTGACGAAATTGTCAATATATTTAGTCTTAGTTTCAGTCATCATAGCTTAGTTTTAGTTGACGAAATCAACACTGCCTCGTACTCCTCCCTCTTCCTCTCAAAGGCCTCCTCCATCTGCTCCTCCCATGGCATGGTGAGCTCCAGCATGACGACGTTCTTTGTTGCCTCCGTCACCGGAATGATCCGAGGGTGGTCTTAGCGACACGCTGAGGTATATTGGGTTGACTATCTACGTCCACTGTCAGCTGCCAGTCCTGTGCACTAGTGTTGAGAAGCCCTGGTTTTGTTTTAGGTGTTGTGTTTGGCCTCTCTCCAGCTGTTATGAAGCCGATGGGATTTGCTTTGCGGGTTTTGAACTCTGACAGCTGGCGATACAGCGCTACAGATGCTCTCAGCGAGGGTCGTGAGCACCTGGTCGTGACGGCAGCAGTTTTGGTCTTCCCATAGGCCGATACTCAGCAACTCAAGATTATGCTCAAGGGTGCCCTGTACTCTGTGTGTGTGTGTGTGTGTGTGTGTGTGTGTGTGTGTGTACAAACATATATATATATATATATATATATATATATGTATATGTATGTGTGTATATATGTATATATATATATATATATATATATATATATATATGTATATGTATGTGTGTATATATATATATATATATATATATATATATATATATATATATATACACACACACATATACATCCTACAATACTAAGTACTACTAAAACTAATAGTAATACTAAATACAATACTAAAAAGGTATTAAAGCTGCAAACAAGCTCTGTTATCTAAAAAATCACACCCTGTGTGAAGTGGGCGGTGTCTTGCTAGCTAATCACAATACTGAATGGAGTCAACCAATCATGTACAAAAGATAAATACATTTATTGAAACACTCTTTATGATGGACGAAACCATAACTTGAAAAAAACAAATTTTTGGTTTTTTTCAAGTTATGGTTTCTTATATAGGGCTATGCACATGTGTCATGTGACACTGGCCAATCACAGTCCTGAATAGACTGTGATTGGCCAATCACAGCGCAGGATAATTGTACAAATTTCCTGGGCCCAGATCACAGCGCAGGAAAATGTACATTTTTCCAAATCTCACTTATAGGGGCGGTTTCACCGCCCAAAAAGCAAACAAATAAATAAAATATCTACTTTTCTCATTTTAAAATTCAGTTCAGTTCAAGGTTCAGTTCAAGAAAAAAAGTAAAGTAAAAGTGCAATATATCAGCTACTTTCTTAAACAGATGAGACAAATAGGATCCTATGTAAGAGTGAGGTGTGGAGTGCAATATTGATCAGCGTCCTTTAATGTCTTTGGCTACTTGTCGGAACAGCGGAAACTGTAAAAAAAAAAAGAAACGTGTCTTGTGGGTGTAGAATAGATGCTCTCTGGTCTGTGGTGTCTCGGGTTGTATCTTGAAACCCTCCACAAGAAAAGAGAGTGATCTGGGTGGTGTTGATCCTTGCTGTGTGTAGAGTGTCCATGGAGGCGAGGTCAGAGTCAATGATTCTCTCTGCAGTTTTGATGACTCATTGAAGCGACTTCCTCTCAGCTTGGGTAGTGTTTCTGAACCACAACGCGATACCGCTGGTGAGGATTCTTTCACCATGTCCTCTGTAAGGCCAGGGTGAGAGGCTGATGACTAAGTCCGGCCTACTTCAGCAGCCTAATGCAGTGCAGCTGCTGATGTGCTTTTTTTCACTGTAGTGTTTGCAGTGCAGCTCAGGTGTTGTGACACATGAAGGCAGAGGAACTTAAAGCTGTCAGCCTGCTCCAACTCAGTCCCCTGCTTATGCATAATATAGGCATATTGGTCACCCATATGGCCATTTCTAACTGATTCTGCCCGTTTCTGCCCGACAGCAACGATATATGAGCATATACCGATGACGTCAGAGATCTCCATATATGGGCAGAACAAGGACACAGACAGATAGACGGGTACAGCTCTTGACAACAGGTACAAAGGGTACAAGGGGTATTGCATAACCAGGTGGGGCATGCATTCCCAACTTCCATCGTTTCCGACTTGCACCGTTAGGAATAGGTAGTTATGCCAATTCCTGATTCCCTGTGTATTATAGTCCCTTGTTACGCTTAACTTCTACAGTTGGTCCTATAGGAGTATAGGCATAGGCGGCGGGTGAGCCTGACAATTGGGAAGGCTAGGAAATCTGGCTTTAGGCTGGGGGGGGCGGCCGCGTGCAAAGCAAAGCAAAAATTGTGTTTTTTGGGCGGATTTTGTTAAGTTTCTTTTCGTTTTTTGGTTACTTTATTTCGGGGCTAGGGTTATGTTATTTAATTCTTATTTCTGCCTGATTTTACTGATTTATTATCGAAAAATTAACTAAATAATGCTGCGCACATACTATATCTTATCTTACTACTATATAATTGACAAAAGCTCTGAAGTTCGGCAGCGATTCGCAAGCACAGGATCACTCCACATGCCTCCAAGACCCGTCACAGACTGTTGATCAGAGCTATGGCTATGTTTTAGGCATCTTACCCCACCTCGATCAGTGATCGGACTCTCTGTTTGATTGATTCTCTGATTCACCTATCAGACCCTCAGCCTGATCTGGCAGGTTGCCATAGCAACCAGATACAGAAAGTCTGACCTCTTTGTCACATGACCGAGGTTGGGAGGATGTGACTAGAGGTTAGGGCCGCAAAGCAAAGCGGGGAGTGAGGAGAGGGGATGAGAGGAGCCGAGAGGAGAGGAGAGGCCAGAGAGGCCGGACTTCGCATGACGTGTGTGCAGAGCTATAATTAGGCCATGGTTGAGTTCCCTGGAGAAGACAGAGTGTACTTCTCAGCTGACTCAATTAAGGAGGAGAACCACAAGAACTCTATGCCTGTGGAATTCCTAAATTCACTGACACCCTCTGGACTCCCTGACCATAATCTGAAACTGAAACTAGGACCCCCAGTCATGCTGCTTAGAAACCTGCAAGCAGGTGCCGAGCGCACATCTACTTACCTCAGCCTGTGTTCGCTCATGGCCAACTCTACACAGCCTTCTCAAGGGGAAAGAGAGCCAGCGCTGTCAAAGTTTACATTGAGGGTAATGATGAGGGAACAACTGACAATATTGTTTACACTGAACTATTTTAATTAACTTTGAACCAAGAGGAGGAAATTGACCATTTAGAAGGGATGACAAAGGAAATGTTCGAAGACTATGATGAACTAGAGCGCTGCAATAGTGTCTTGACTTTGAGCCACGCAAATGCCAGGCAGGTAGAAAGAGAAGAATTGGAACAATATAAGGTTGGGGCCTAAATGTGAGGGCCGCGAAGCATCTCTTCACACCAGGCTTTGACGTTTTGGGTCTCTTGACCTGTATTTGTTCAACTAGATGTGAGGGCGCCCTGACATCTAGTTATATATAATTTGCACAATTCCTAGAATTTCCCAGCATAACATTTGGGAAGGCTTAGCCTACCTTAGCCTTAATTACCCGCCGCCTATGAGTATAGGAGAGCACAGACAACCAACCACGTGTCTCCTTCAAGATGCATGATTTCTCTTCTCTTCACTTGACAGTGAGGAGTCCCACCGGGGAGGAGGTAACGCATGGGAAGGCACACGCTACTCCTCCTATAGTTCCACACCCCACTGAACAGGCACCCTGAACCAACCTGTAGGAGTTGCCATGCAGTGCAGCGACCGAGATCATCCCTCTCCCCCCGCCTGGGTTAAAGGGGAAATCCACCCATTTTCAATATTTAACTATGTCATTAATATAGCATAAAGGAGTTGTGTGGAAATAAGAAAACATTTAAAAAAAATTTAACATTGCAAAAAAATTTAACATTGCAAAAAAATTAACATTGCAAATTACACTGTGATGACTCATCATGGTGTAATTTGCAATGTTAATTTTTTTGCAATGTTAAATTTTTTCTTATTTCCACACAACTCCTTTATGCTATATTAATGACATAGTTAAATATTGAAAATGGGTGGATTTCCCCTTTAAGAGATCATCACAGGACATTATGATGGTAGTGAAGTAAGGCCCATAGTGCCAAGCACCACTCCCCTCTACGTCTTCTTCAAAATGCTTTGAAGAAGACATAACGCTATGAATCTAAATGTTACTGTCCCTCCTCAGGACAAGTTTATTTTATTGGATAATGGGACCCTTAGGGGGTAATGGACCCTTAGGGGTCCATTACCCAACTAGTGCATCATTTTACTGTGATGATCTTGGTCAGTTTGCATTCACTTGCATTGTTGTCTAATGCCACGATAGCAGCAAAAATAGTGGCATAATGTTGACTGAAAACTCATCTCTTGGAGAAAGTACCTCTAATCCCCTACACCCCCCCCCCCCCACCTCAATCCTATCTCCTCTCTCCTGTTTCTTCCTCCTCTACTCACTCTAATATCAGAGGGAGAAAAAAAAAGCCTCTTTTCCATCTCTTTTCGTATGACTCCTCTCTCACAGGATCATGCCTGGATGACAGGAATATTGGCAGAGTGCTATGCCTCTGACCCTTGCACTTCTTGCTATTGATTTGTTTGTCTTGTTGTTGATCTTGGAATTTATGCTGACTCTATTGTTGGGCTGCTTGTAAGTGATTCTGCACTTGAAGAATGCCAGCTAGATGCGTATCATGCGTGAAATGTTAACGCAAACTGTGTCATACAGAACAAGCAGAATATGAACTAACTGGTATTTTTTGTCGATATGCTGTTGAGCATATGTATGGATTTGATCAAATCTGGCAATATTTCAAATGATGGACTGCTATTCACCATTTGCATGGATACGATCAAATCCCGAGCTACAGTATATTAGAATTGGAGATTACTTGCCTGTGACTTGTGTAGCAGGCTACGTGGATCATTGCCACTGTGATGGAGCATGTGAATATGGCAGGATGACAGGTGACACACACGCACACGCCCGCACGTGCACACACACACACACACACACACACACACACACACACGCACACGCACACACACGCACACACCGGCTCTCTTCACAATCAAAAGCTGGGGGTAATTCATTCTAGGCATAATTCACTCCAGGTTGCTTTTAATGGTCTCAATACTTGAGATTAAATTGACTTCACAGTTGGAACGATTTTTTTTTTGTCTCTTAGATACTATATTCTGGAAGGATAAAGCTTCCATTCGATTTAGTCTGACTGAATGTAGATAAATTGCTGGGGGAAAAAATTGCGCAACCCTCTTCCCAAAGGCTGTTGAGAGACGATCTATCTTTCTCTCCTGGCTCCTTCTCTCTCCCCGGCAGCTGCTTGGGAAATGAGACCTTGAGAGGGGCTGGGGAATTTCACATTTTGTCACATTCATTGTTTGCGCCTTCATATTTCCCTACGTGCAAGTTAATGGTACAGTAACAGTACATCCAGTGAGACGATAACAAGGGAGTTGCTGCTTAAAGATGAAAAATGGGTTCGTTTTTGTCCCACCCCCCAACTACCATCTTTTTCATCATATAATTAATGTTGATGTAATCTTGAAGGTATTTTTTGCAAAAAACTGCATAATTGCCTCTGTTAGCAGATCAAACAGGGAGGGGAAATCATACTTTATTACCTTAAAAAAAATAGAATCTTGACGGATAATTATATTTTATTGATCTTTTAATCTGATGTGATACATAATCACCTTTCACGCTGGTGCTGTCTGTATGAATTAGAATATGAAGTCTTGGAGTAAATTGATGGCAATATTAGAAATGCATTTCCATGTCCCTTCAATTTAAAGACCAGGTGAAATGGCTTTTTATATTGTATATCGTGTCGTATTTCTTAGTGTAACAAGGACTAGGCATATCTCAGCTAATCACAGCGATGGTGGGAGTGGGGTTGAACCACCGGAGTTTCAGGTCTTGCATCTGGATATGAAGATGTCATGTTGGTCCAAAACATGTCTTATGCTCATATATGGAGATCCCTGATGTCATCAGTATATGCCCATATACCGCACTTCCCTGACTGAAGTCGGTCGATACCATATATGGGCATAGTGGTCGAATCTGTGGCCTTGGACAACCGGGTCTCCATATACAGTAGGCAT